>NW_027478744.1:0-359664 GCF_051014685.1 Ptiloglossa arizonensis | reverse complement strand
CGTATAACGTATAACGTATAACGTATAACGTATAACGTATAACGTATAACGTATAACGTATAACGTATAACGTATAACGTATAACGTATAACGTATAACGTATAACGTATAACGTATAACGTATAACGTATAACGTATAAACGTATAACGTATAACGTATAACGTATAACGTATAACGTATAACGTATAACGTATAACTCATAACGTATAACGTATAACGTATAACGTATAATGTATAACGTATAACGTATAACGTATAACGTATAACGTATAAACTATGACGTATAACGTATAACGTATAACGTATAACTTGTAACGAAAGACGTATAACGAATATCGTAAAACGTATGACGCATTACATACTACATATAACGTATAACGTTCAACGTATAACCTATGACGTATAACATGTAACGTACAACGTATAACGTATACCGCATAACGTATAACTAATAACGTATAACGTATAACGAATATCGTACAACGTATAACGCATAACGTATAACGTATAACGTATAACGTATAACGTATAACGCATAACGTATAACGTATAACGTATAACCTATGACGTATAACGAATAACGTATAACGTATAACGTATAACGTATAACGTATAACGTATAACGTATAACGTATAACGTATATCGTATAACGTATAACGTATAACGAATAACGTAAAACGTATAACGCATAATGTATAACGTATAACGTATAACGTATAACGTACAACCTATGACGTATAACGTATAACGTATAACGTATAACTTGTAACGAAAACGTATAACGAATAACGAAAAACGTATGACGCATTACATGCTACGTATAACGTATAACGTTCAACGTATAACCTATGACGTATAACGTATATCTTGTAACGTATAACGTATAACGTATAGCGTATAACCTATAACGTATAACGTATAACGTATAACGTATAACGTATAACGTATAACGTATAACGTATAACGTATAACGTATAACGTATAACGTATTAAGTATAACGTATAACGTATAACGTATAACGTATAACGTATAACGTATAACGTATGACGTATAACGTATAACGTATAACGTATAACATATAACGTATAACCTATGACGTATAACGTATAACGTATAACGTATAACGTATAACGTATAACGTATAACGTATAACGCATAACGTATAACGTATAACGTATATCGTATATCGTAAACGTATAACGTATAACGTATAACGTATAACGTATAACGTATAACGTATAACGTATAACGTATTACGTATAACGTATAACGTATAACGTATAACGTATAACGTATAACGTATAACGTATAACGTATAACGTATAACGTATAATGTATAACGTATAACTTATAACGTATAACGTATAACGTATAACGTATAATGTATAACGTATAACGTATAACGTATAACGTATAAAGTATAACGTATAACGTATAACGTATAACGTATAACGTATAACGTATAACGTATAACATGTAATGTATAACGTATAACGTATAATGTATAACGTATAACGTATAACGTATAACGTAAAACGTATAACGAATAACGTTTAACGTATAAAGTATAACGTATAACGTATATCGTATATCGTAACACGTATAACGTATAACGCATAACGTATAACGTATAACGTATAACATGTAATGTATAACGTATAACGTATAATGTATAACGTATAACGTATAACGTATAACGTATAACGTATAACATGTAATGTATAACGTATAACGTATAATGTATAACGTATAACGTATAACGTATAACGTAAAACGTATAACGAATAACGTATAAACGTATAACGTATAACGTATAACGTATAACGTATAACGTATAACGTATAAAGTATAACGTATAAAACGTATAACGTATAACGTATAACGTATAACGTATAACGTATAACGTACAACGTATAACGTATAACGTATAACGTATAACGTATAACGTATAACGTATAACGTATAACGTATAACGTATAACGTATGACGTATAACGTATGAGTATAACGTATGACGTATAACGTATAACGTATAACGTATAACGTATAACGTATAACGTACAACGTATAACGTACAACGGATAACGTATAACGTATAACGTATAACGTATAACGTATAACGTATAACGTATAACGTATAACGTATAACGTATAACGTATAACGTATAACGTATAACGTATAACGTATAACATGTAATGTATAACGTATAACGTATAATGTATAACGTATAACGTATAACGTATAACGTAAAACGTATAACGAATAACGTATAACGTATAAAGTATAACGTATAACGTATAACGTATAACGTATAACGTATAACGTATAACGTATAACCTATGACGTATAACGTATAACGTATAAAGTATAACGTATAACGTATAACGTATAACGTATAACATATAACGTATATCGTATATCGTAAAACGTATAACGTATAACGTATAACGTATAACGTATAACGTATAAACGTATAACGTATAACGTATTACGTATAACGTATAACGTATAACGTATAACGTATAACGTATAACGTATAACGTATAACGTATAACGTATAACGTATAACGTATAACGTATAACGTATAACGTATAATGTACAACGTATAACGTATAACGTATAACGTATAACGTATAACGTATAATGTATAACGTATAACGTATAACGTATAACGTCTAACGTATAACGTATAACGTATAACGTATAACGTATGACGTATAACGTATAACGTATAACGTATAACGTATAACGTATAACATGTAATGTATAACGTATAACGTATAATGTATAACGTATAACGTATAACGTATAGCGTAAAACGTATAA
The DNA here is from genome assembly GCF_051014685.1 of Ptiloglossa arizonensis. Lineage (NCBI taxonomy): Eukaryota > Metazoa > Arthropoda > Insecta > Hymenoptera > Colletidae > Ptiloglossa > Ptiloglossa arizonensis. Next base: position 356,834 of record NW_027478744.1, on the reverse strand, counting down.
CGAATACGTATAACGTATAACGTATAACGTATAACGTATAACGTATAACGTATAAAGTATAACGGTATAACGTATAACCTATGACGTATAACGTATAACGTACAACGTATAACGTATAACGTATAACGTATAACATGTAATGTATAACGTATAACGTATAATGTATAACGTATAACGTATAACGTATAACGTATAACGTATAACGTATGACGTATAACGTATGACGTATAACGTATAACGTATAACGTATAACGTATAACGTATAACCTATGACGTATAACGTATAACGTATAAAGTATAATGTATAACGTATAACGTATAACGTATAACGTATAACGTATATCGTATATCGTAAAACGTATAACGTATAACGTATAACGTATAACGTAAAACATGTAATGTATAACGTATAACGTATAACGTATAACGTATAACGTATAACGTATAACGTATAACGTATAACGTATAACGTATACGTATAACGTATAACGTATAAAGTATAATGTATAACGTATAACGTATAAACGTATAACGTATAACCTATGACGTATAACGTATAACGTATAACGTATAACATGTAATGTATAACGTATAACGTATAATGTATACGTATAACGTATAACGTATAACGTATAACGTATAACGTATAACATGTAATGTATAACCGTATAACGTGTAATGTATAACGTATAACGTATAACGTATAACGTAAAACGTATAACGAATAACGTATAACGTATAACGTATAACGTATAACGTATAACGTATAACGTATAACGTATAAAGTATAACGTATAACGTATAACGTATAACGTATAACGTATAACGTATAACGTACAACGTATAACGTATAACGTATAACATATAACGTATAACGTATAACGTATAACGTATAACGTATAACGTATAACGCATAACGTATAACGTATAACGTATAACCTATGACGTATAACGTATAACGTATAACGTATAACGTATAACGTATAACGTATAACGTATAACGTATAACGTATATCGTATAACGTATAACGTATAACGACTAACGTAAAACGTATAACGCATAATGTATAACGTATAACGTATAACGTATAACGTACAACCTATGACGTATAACGAATAACGTATAACGTATAACTTGTAACGAAAAACGTATAACGAATAACGAAAAACGTATGACGCATTACATGCTACGTATAACGTATAACGTTCAACGTATAACCTATGACGTATAACGTATATCTTGTAACGTATAACGTATAACGTATAACGTATAACCTATAACGTATAACGTTTAAACGTATAACGTATAACGTATAACGTATAACGTATAAACGTATAACGTATAACGTATTAAGTATAACGTATAACGTATAACGTATAACGTATAACGTATAACGTATAACGTATAACGTATAACGTATAACGTATAACGTATAACGTATAACGTATAACGTATAACGTATAACGTATAACGTATAACGTATAACGTATAACGTATAACGTATGACGTATAACGTATAACGTATAACGTATAACATATAACGTATAACCTATGACGTATAACGTATAACGTATAACGTATAACGTATAACGTATAACGTATAACGTATAATGTATAACGTATAACATGTAACGTGTAGTGTATAACGTACAACGTATAACGTATACGTATAACGTATAACGTATAACGTATATCGTACAACGTATAACGTATAACGAATAACGTATAACGTATAACGTATAACGTATAACGTATAACGTATAATGTATAATGTATAAGTATAACGTATAACGTATAACGTATAAACTATGACGTATAACGTATAACGTATAACGTATAACTTGTACGAAAAACGTATAACGAATAACGAAAAACGTATGACGCATTGGCATGCTACGTATAACGTATAACGTTCAACGTATAACCTATGACGTATAACGTATATCTTGTACGTATAACGTATAACGTATAACGTATAACCTATAACGTATAACGTATAACGTATAACGTATAACGTATAACGTATAACGTATAACGTATAACGTATAACGTATTAAGTATAACGTATAACGTATAACGTATAACGTATAACGTATAACGTATAACGTATAACGTATAACGTATAACGTATAACGTATAACGTATAACGTATAACGTATAACGTATAACGTATAACGTATAACGTATAACGTATAACGTATAACGTATAACGTATAACGTATAACGTATAACGTATAACGTATAACGTATAACGTATAACGTATAACCTATGACGTATAACGTATAACGTATAACGTATAACGTATAACGTATAACGTATAACGTATAACGTATAACGTATGACGTATAACGTATAACGTATAACGTATAACGTATAACGTATAACGTATAACGTAGAACGTATAACGTATAACGTATAACGTATAACGTATAACGTATAACGTATGACGTATAACGTATAACGTATAACGTATAACGTATAACGTATAACCTATGACGTATAACGTATAACGTATAAAGTATAACGTATAACGTATAACGTAGAACGTATAACGTATAACGTATATCGTATATCGTAAAACGTATAACGTATAACGTATAACGTATACGTATAACGTATAACATGTAATGTATAACGTATAACGTATAATGTATAACGTATAACGTATAACGTATAACGTATAACGTATAACATGTAATGTATAACGTATAACGTATAATGTATAACGTATAACGTATAACGTATAACGTAAAACGTATAACGAATAACGTATAACGTATAACGTATAACGTATAACGTATAACGTATAACGTATAACGTATAACGTATAAAGTATAACGTATAACGTATAACGTATAACGTATAACGTATAACGTATAACGTATAACGTATAACGTATAACGTATAACGTATAACGTATAACGTATAACGTATAACGTATACGTATGACGTATAACGTATAACGTATAACGTATAACGTATATCGTATAACCTATGACGTATAACGTATAACGTATAAAGTATAACGTATAACGTATAACGTAGAACGTATAACGTATAACGTATATCGTATATCGTAAAACGTATAACGTATAACGTATAACGTATAACGTATAACGTATAACGTATAACGTATAACGTATTACGTATAACGTATAACGTATAACGTATAACGTATAACGTATAACGTATAACGTATAACGTATAACGTATAACGTATAATGTATAACGTATAACTTATAACGTATAACGTATAACGTATAACGTATAATGTATAACGTATAACGTATAACGTATAACGTATAAAGTATACCGTATAACGTATAACGTATAACGTATAACGTATAACGTATAACGTATAACATGTAATGTATAACGTATAACGTATAATGTATAACGTATAACGTATAACGTATAACGTAAAACGTATAACGAATAACGTATAACGTATAAAGTATAACGTATAACGTATAACGTATAACGTATAAAGTATAACGTATAACGCATAACGTATGACGTATAACGTATGACGTATAACGTATAACGTATAACGTATAACGTATAACGTATAACCTATGACGTATAACGTATAACGTATAAAGTATAAAGTATAACGTATAACGTATAACGTATAACGTATAACGTATACGTATATCGTATATCGTAAAACGTATAACCTATAACGTATAACGTATAACGTATAACATGTAATGTATAACGTATAACGTATAATGTATAACGTATAACGTATAACGTATAACGTATAACGTATAACATGTAATGTATACGTATAACGTATAATGTATAACGTATAACGTATAACGTATAACGTAAAACGTGTAACGAATAACGTATAAACGTATAACGTATAACGTATAACGTATAACGTATAACGTATAAAGTATAACGTATAACGTATAACGTATAACGTATAACGTATACGTATAACGTATAACGTACAACGTATAACGTATAACGTATAACGTATAACGTATAACGTATAACGTATAACGTATACGTATAACGTATAACGTATAACGTATAACGTATGACGTATAACGTATGACGTATAACGTATAACGTATAACGTATAACGTATAACGTATAACGTACAACATGTAATGTATAACGTATAACGTATAACGTATAACGTATAACGTATAACGTATAACGTATAACGTATAACGTATAACGTATAACGTATAACGTATAACGTATAACGTATAACGTATAACGTATAACGTATAACGTATAACGTATAACGTATAACGTATAACGTATAACGTATAAACGTATAACGTATAACGTATAACGTATAACGTATAACATGTAATGTATAACGTATAACGTATAATGTATAACGTATAACGTATAACGTATAACGTAAAACGTATAACGGATAACGTATAACGTATAAAGTATAACGTATAACGTATAACGTATAACGTATAACGTATAACGTATAACGTATAACCTATGACGTATAACGTATAACGTATAAAGTATAACGTATATCGTATAACGTATAACGTATAACGTATAACGTATATCGTATATCGTAAAACGTATAACGTATAACGTATAACGTATAACGTATAACGTATAACGTATAACGTATAACGTATTACGTATACGTATAACGTATAACGTATAACGTATAACGTATAACGTATAACGTATAACGTATAACGTATAACGTATAACGTATAACGTATAACGTATAATGTATAACGTATAACGTATAACGTATAACGTATAACGTATAACGTATAATGTATAACGTATAACGTATAACGTATAACGTCTAATGTATAACGTATAACGTATAACGTATAACGTATAACGTATGACGTATAACGTATAACGTATAACGTATAACGTATAAACATGTAATGTATAACGTATAACGTATAATGTATAACGTATAACGTATAACGTATAGCGTAAAACGTATAAACGAATAACGTATAACGTATAACGTATACGTATAACGTATAACGTATAACGTATAAAGTATAACGTATAACGTATAACCTATGACGTATAACGAATAACGTATAACGTATAAACGTATAACGTATAACGTATAACGTATAACGTATAACGTATAAAGTATAACGTATAACGTATAACCTATGACGTATAACGTATAACGTACAACGTATAACGTATAACGTATAACGTATAACATGTAATGTATAACGTATAACGTATAATGTATAACGAATAACGTATAACGTATAACGTATAACGTATAACGTATAACGTATAACCTATGACGTATAACGTATAACGTACAACGTATAACGTATAACGTATAACGTATAACATGTAATGTATAACGTATAACGTATAACGTACAACGTATAACGTATAACGGATAACGTATAACGTATAACGTATAACGTATAACGTATGACGTATAACGTATAACGTATAACGTATAACGTATAACGTATAACGTATAACCTATGACGTATAACGTATAACGTATAAAGTATAACGTATAACGTATAACGTATAACGTATAACGTATAACGTATAACGTATAACGTATAACGTATATCGTATATCGTAAAACGTATAACGTATAACGTATAACGTATAACGTATAAACGTATAACGTATAACGTATAACGTATTACGTATAACGTATAACGTATAACGTATAACGTATAACGTATAACGTATAACGTATAACGTATAACGTATAACGTATAATGTATAACGTATAACTTATAACGTATAACGTATAACGTATAACGTATAATGTATAACGTATAACGTATAACGTATAACGTATAAAGTATAACGTATAACGTATAACGTATAACGTATAACGTATAACGTATAACGTATAACATGTAATGTATAACGTATAACGTATAATGTATACGTATAACGTATAACGTATAACGTAAAACGTATAACGAATAACGTTTAACGTATAAAGTATAACGTATAACGTATATCGTATATCGTAAAACGTATAACGTAAACGTATAACGTATAACGTATAACGTATAACATGTAATGTATAAACGTATAACGTATAATGTATAACGTATAACGTATAACGTATAACGTATAACGTATAACATGTAATGTATAACGTATAACGTATAATGCTATACGTATAACGTATAACGTATAACGTAAACGTATAACGAATAACGTATAACGTATAACGTATAACGTATAACGTATAACGTATAACGTATAAAGTATAACGTATAACGTATAACGTATAACGTATAACGTATAACGTATAACGTATAACGTACAACGTATAACGTATAACGTATAACGTATAACGTATAACGTATAACGTATACGTATAACGTATAACGTATAACGTATAACGTATGACGTATAACGTATGACGTATAACGTATGACGTATAACGTATAACGTATAACGTATAACGTATAACGTATAACGTACAACGTATAACGTATAACGGATAACGTATAACGTATAACGTATAACGTATAACGTATAACGTATAACGTATAACGTATACGTATAACGTATAACGTATAACGTATAACGTATAACGTATAACGTATAACCTATGACGTATAACGTATAACGTATAAAGTATAACGTATAACGTATAACGTATAACGTATAACATATAACGTATATCGTATATCGTAAAACGTATAACGTATAACGTATAACGTATAACGTATAACGTATAACGTATAACGTATAACGTATTACGTATAACGTATAACGTATAACGTATAACGTATAACGTATAACGTATAACGTATAACGTATAACGTATAACGTATAACGTATAACGTATAACGTATAATGTATAACGTATAACGTATAACGTATAACGTATAACGTATAACGTATAATGTATAAACGTATAACGTATAACGTATAACGTCTAACGTATAACGTATAACGTATAACGTATAACGTATGACGTATAACGTATAACGTATAACGTATAACGTATAACGTATAACGTACAACGTATAACGTATAACGTATAACATATAACGTATAACGTATAACGTATAACGTATAACGTATAACGCATAACGTATAACGTATAACGTATAACCTATGACGTATAACGTATAACGTATAACGTATAACGTATAACGTATAACGTATAACGTATAACGTATAACGTATATCGTATAACGTATAACGTATAACGACTAACGTAAAACGTATAACGCATAATGTATAACGTATAACGTATAACGTATAACGTACAACCTATGACGTATAACGTATAACGTATAACGTATAACTTGTAACGAAAAAACGTATAACGAATAACGAAAAACGTATGACGCATTACATGCTACGTATAACGTATAACGTTCAACGTATAACCTATGACGTATAACGTATATCTTGTAACGTATAACGTATAACGTATAACGTATAACCTATAACGTATAACGTATAACGTATAACGTATAACGTATAACGTATAACGTATAACGTATAACGTATAACGTATTAAGTATAACGTATACGTATAACGTATAACGTATAACGTATAACGTATAACGTATAACGTATAACGTATAACGTATAACGTATAAACGTATAACGTATAACGTATAACGTATAACGTATAACGTATAAAGTATAACGTATAACGTATACGTATAACGTATGACGTATAACGTATAACGTATAACGTATAACATATACGTATAACCTATGACGTATAACGTATAACGTATAACGTATAACGTATACGTATAACGTATAACGTATAACGTATAATGTATAACGTATAACATGTAACGTGTAGTGTATAACGTACAACGTATAACGTATAACGTATAACGTATAACGTATAACGTATATCGTACAACGTATAACGTATAACGAATAACGTATAACGTATAACGTATAACGTATAACGTATAACGTATAATGTATAACGTATAACGTATAACGTATACGTATAACGTATAAACTATGACCGTATAACGTATAACGTATAACGTATAACTTGTAACGAAAAACGTATAACGAATAACGAAAAACGTATGACGCATTACATGCTACGTATAACGTATAACGTTCAAACGTATAACCTATGACGTATAACGTATATCTTGTAACGTATAACGTATAGCGTATAACGTATAACCTATAACGTATAACGTATAACGTATAACGTAAACGTATAACGTATAACGTATAACGTATAACGTATAACGTATTATTAAGTAAACGTATAACGTATAACGTATAACGTATAACGTATAACGTATAACGTATAACGTATAACGTATAACGTATAACGTATAACGTATAAACGTATAACGTATAACGTATAACGTATAACGTATAACGTATAACGTATAACGTATAACGTATGACGTATAACGTATAACGCATAACGTATAACATATAACGTATAACCTATGACGTATAACGTATAACGTATAACGTATAACGTACAACGTATAACGTATAACGTATAACATATAACGTATAACGTATAACGTATAACGTATAACGTATAACGTATAACGTATAACGTATAACGTATAACGTATAACGTATAACGTATAACGTATAACGTATAACGTATAACGTATAACGTATAACGTATAACGTATAATGTATAACGTATAACGTATAACGTATAACGTATAACCTATGACGTATAACGTATAACGTATAACGTATAACATGTAATGTATAACGTATAACGTATAATGTATAACGTATAACGTATAACGTATAACGTATAACGTATAACATGTAATGTATAACGTATAACGTATAATGTATAACGTATAACGTATAACGTATAACGTAAAACGTATAACGAATAACGTATAACGTATAAACGTATAACGTATAACGTATAACGTATAACGTATAACGTATAACGTATAAAGTATAACGTATAACGTATAACGTATAACGTATAACGTATAACGTATAACGTATAACGTATAACGTATAACGTATAACGTATAACGTATAACGTATAACGTATAACGTATAACGTATGACGTATAACGTATAACGTATAACGTATAACGTATAACGTATAACCTATGACGTATAACGTATAACGTATAAAGTATAACGTATAACGTATAACGTAGAACGTATAACGTATAACGTATATCGTATATCGTAAAACGTATAACGTATAACGTATAACGTATAACGTATAACGTATAACGTATAACGTATAACGTATTACGTATAACGTATAACGTATAACGTATAACGTATAACGTATAACGTATAACGTATAACGTATAACGTATAACGTATAATGTATAACGTATGACTTATAACGTATAACGTATAACGTATAACGTATAACGTATAACGTATAACGTATAACGTATAACGTATAATGTATAACGTATAACATGTAACGTGTAGTGTATAACGTACAACGTATAACGTATAACGTATAACGTATAACGTATAACGTATATCGTACAACGTATAACGTATAACGAATAACGTATAACGTATAACGTATAACGTATACGTATAACGTATAATGTATAACGTATAACGTATAACGTATAACGACTAACGTAAAACGTATAACGCATAATGTATAACGTATAACGTATAACGTATAACGTACAACCTATGACGTATAACGTATAACGTATAACGTATAACTTGTAACGAAAAACGTATAACGAATAACGAAAAACGTATGACGCATTACATGCTACGTATAACGTATAACGTTCAACGTATAACCTATGACGTATAACGTATATCTTGTAACGTATAACGTATAACGTATAACGTATAACCTATAACGTATAACGTATAACGTATAAAGTATAACGTATAACGTATAACGTATAACGTATAACGTATAACGTATAACGTATAACGTATAACGTATAACGTATAACGTATAACGTATAACGTATAACGTATAACGTATAACGTATAACGTATGACGTATAACGTATAACGTATAACGTATAACGTATAACGTATAACCTATGACGTATAACGTATAACATATAAAGTATAATGTATAACGTATAACGTATAACGTATAACGTATAACGTATATCGTATATCGTAAAACGTATAACGTATAACGTATAACGTATAACGTATAACAGGTAATGTATAACGTATAACGTATAACGTATAACGTATAACGTATAACGTATAACGTATAACGTATAACGTATAACGTATAACGTATAAACGTATAAAGTATAATGTATAACGTATAACGTATAACGTATAACGTATAACCTATGACGTATAACGTATAACGTATAACGTATAACATGTAATGTATAATGTATAACGTATAATGTATAACGTATAACGTATAACGTATAACGTATAACGTAATAACGTATAACATGTAATGTATAACGTATAACGTGTAATGTATAACGTATAACGTATAACGTATACGTAAAACGTATACGAATAACGTATAACGTATAACGTATAACGTATAACGTATAACGTATAACGTATAACGTATAAAGTATAACGTATAACGTATAACGTATAACGTATAACGTATAACGTATAACGTACAACGTATAACGTATAACGTATAACATATAACGTATAACGTATAACGTATAACGTATAACGTATAACGCATAACGTATAACGTATAACGTATAACCTATGACGTATAACGTATAAACGTATAACGTATAACGTATAACGTATAACGTATAACGTATAACGTATAACGTATATCGTATAACGTATAACGTATAACGACTAACGTAAAACGTATAACGCATAATGTATAACGTATAACGTATAACGTATAACGTACAACCTATGACGTATAACGTATAACGTATAACGTATAACTTGTAACGAAAAACGTATAACGAATAACGAAAAACGTATGACGCATTACATGCTACGTATAACGTATAACGTTCAACGTATAACCTATGACGTATAACGTATATCTTGTAACGTATAACGTATAACGTATAACGTATAACCTATAACGTATAACGTATAACGTATAACGTATAACGTATAACGTATAACGTATAACGTATAACGTATAACGTATTAAGTATAACGTATAACGTATAACGTATAACGTATAACGTATAACGTATAACGTATAACGTATAACGTATAACGTATAACGTATAACGTATAACGTATAACGTATAACGTATAACGTATAACGTATAACGTATAACGTATAACGTATACGTATAACGTATAACGTATGACGTATAACGTATAACGTATAACGTATAACATATAACGTATAACCTATGACGTATAACGTATAACGTATAACGTATAACTATAACGTATAACGTATAACGTATACGTATAATGTATAACGTATAACATGTAACGTGTAGTGTATAACGTACAACGTATAACGTATAACGTATAACGTATAACGTATAACGTATATCGTACAACGTATAACGTATAACGAATAACGTATAACGTATAACGTATAACGTATAACGTATACGTATATGTATAACGTATAACGTATAACGTATAACGTATAACGTATAAACTATGACGTATAACGTATAACGTATAACGTATAACTTGTAACGAAAAACGTATAACGAATAACGAAAAACGTATGACGCATTACATGCTACGTATAACGTATAACGTTCAACGTATACCTATGACGTATAACGTATATCTTGTAACGTATAACGTATAACGTATAACGTATAACCTATAACGTATAACGTATAACGTATAACGTATAACGTATAACGTATAACGTATAACGTATAACGTATAACGTATAACGTATTAAGTATAACGTATAACGTATAACGTATAACGTATAAACGTATAACGTATAACGTATAACGTATAACGTATAACGTATAACGTATAACGTATAACGTATAACGTATAACGTATAACGTATAACGTATAACGTATAACGTATAACGTATAACGTATGACGTATAACGTATAACGCATAACGTATAACATATAACGTATAACCTATGACGTATAACGTATAACGTATAACGTATAACGTACAACGTATAACGTATAACGTATAACATATAACGTATAACGTATAACGTATAACGTATAACGTATAACGTATAACGTATAACGTATAACGTATAACGTATAACGTATAACGTATAACGTATAACGTATAACGTATAACGTATAACGTATAACGTATAACGTATAACGTATAATGTATACGTATAACGTATAACGTATAACGTATAACCTATGACGTATAACGTATAACGTATAACGTATAACATGTAATGTATAACGTATAACGTATAATGTATAACGTATAACGTATAACGTATAAACGTATAACGTATAACATGTAATGTATAACGTATAACGTATAATGTATAACGTATAACGTATAACGTATAACGTAAAACGTATAACGAATAACGTATAACGTATAACGTATAACGTATAACGTATAACGTATAACGTATAACGTATAACGTATAAAGTATAACGTATAACGTATAACGTATAACGTATAACGTATAACGTATAACGTATAACGTATAACGTATAACGTATAACGTATAACGTATACGTATAACGTATAACGTATAACGTATGACGTATAACGTATAACGTATAACGTATAACGTATAACGTATAACCTATGACGTATAACGTATAACGTATAAAGTATAACGTATAACGTATAACGTAGAACGTATAACGTATAACGTATATCGTATATCGTAAAACGTATAACGTATAACGTATAACGTATAACGTATAACGTATAACGTATAACGTATAACGTATTACGTATAACGTATAACGTATAACGTATAACGTATAACGTATAACGTATAACGTATATCGTATAACGTATAACGTATAATGTATAACGTATAACTTATAACGTATAACGTATAACGTATAACGTATAACGTATAACGTATAACGTATAACGTATAACGTATAATGTATAACGTATAACATGTAACGTGTAGTGTATAACGTACAACGTATAACGTATAACGTATAACGTATAACGTATAACGTATATCGTACAACGTATAACGTATAACGAATAACGTATAACGTATAACGTATAACGTATAACGTATAACGTATAACGTATAATGTATAACGTATAACGTATAACGTATAACGTATAACGTATAAACTATGACGTATACGTATAACGTATAACGTATAACTTGTAACGAAAAACGTATAACGAATAACGAAAAACGTATGACGCATTGCATGCTACGTATAACGTATAACGTTCAACGTATAACCTATGACGTATAACGTATATCTTGTAACGTATAACGTATAACGTATAACGTATACGTATAACGTATAACGTATAACGTATAACGTATAACGTATAACGTATAACGTATAACGTATAACGTATAATGTATAACGTATAACGTATAACGTATAACGTATAACCTATGACGTATAACGTATAACGTATAACGTATAACATGTAATGTATAACGTATAACGTATAATGTATAACGTATAACGTATAACGTATAACGTATAACGTATAACATGTAATGTATAACGTATAACGTATAATGTATAACGTATAACGTATAACGTATAACGTAAAACGTATAACGAATAACGTATAACGTATAACGTAGAACGTATAACGTATAACGTATAACGTATACGTATAAAGTATAACGTATAACGTATAACGTATAACGTATAACGTATAACGTATAACGTATAACGTATAACGTATAACGTATAACGTATAACGTATAACGTATAACGTATAACGTATAACGTATGACGTATAACGTATAACGTATAACGTATAACGTATATCGTATAACCTATGACGTATAACGTATAACGTATAAAGTATAACGTATAACGTATAACGTAGAACGTATAACGTATAACGTATATCGTATATCGTAAAACGTATAACGTATAACGTATAACGTATAACGTATAACGTATAACGTATAACGTATAACGTATTACGTATAACGTATAACGTATAACGTATAACGTATAACGTATAACGTATAACGTATAACGTATAACGTATAACGTATAATGTATAACGTATAACTTATAACGTATAACGTATAACGTATAACGTATAATGTATAACGTATAACGTATAACGTATAACGTATAAAGTATACCGTATAACGTATAACGTATAACGTATAACGTATAACGTATAACGTATAACATGTAATGTATAACGTATAACGTATAATGTATAACGTATAACGTATAACGTATAACGTAAAACGTATAACGAATAACGTATAACGTATAAAGTATAACGTATAACGTATAACGTATAACGTATAAAGTATAACGTATAACGCATAACGTATGACGTATAACGTATGACGTATAACGTATAACGTATAACGTATAACGTATAACGTATAACCTATGACGTATAACGTATAACGTATAAAGTATAACGTATAACGTATAACGTATAACGTATAACGTATAACGTATATCGTATATCGTAAAACGTATAACCTATAACGTATAACGTATAACGTATAACATGTAATGTATAACGTATACGTATAATGTATAACGTATAACGTATAACGTATAACGTATACGTATAACGTATACGTTATACGTTATACGTTATACGTTATACATTATACGTTATACGTTATACATTACATGTTATACGTTATACGTTATACGTTATAGGTTATACGTTTTACGATATACGATATACGTTATACGTTATACGTTATACGTTATACGTTATACGTTATACTTTTTACGTTATACGTTATACGTCATAGTTATACGTTATACGTTATACGTTATACGTTATACGTTATACGTCATACGTTATACGTCATACGTTTATGCGTTATACGTTATACTTTATACGTTATACGTTATACGTTATACGTTATACTTTATACGTTATACGTTATTCGTTATACGTTTTACGTTATACGTTATACGTTATACGTTATACATTATACGTTATACGTTATACATTACATGTTATACGTTATACGTTATACGTTATACGTTATACGTTATACGTTATACGGTATACTTTATACGTTATACGTTATACGTTATACGTTATACATTATACGTTATACGTTATACGTTATACGTTATAAGTTATACGTTATACATTATACGTTATACGTTATACGTTATACGTTATACGTTATACGTTATACGTTATACGTTATACGTTATACGTTATACGTAATACGTTATACGTTATACGTTATACGTTATACGTTATACGTTATACGTTATACGTTATACGTTTTACGATATACGATATACGTTATACGTTATACGTTCTACGTTATCGTTATACGTTATACTTTATACGTTATACGTTATACGTCATAGGTTATACGATATACGTTATACGTATACGTTATACGTTATACGTCATACGTTTACGTATACGTTATACGTTATACGTTATACGTTATACGTTATACGTTATACGTTATACGTTATACGTTATACGTTATACGTTATACGTTATACGTTATACGTTATACTTTATACGTTATACGTTATACGTTATACGTTATACGTTCTACGTTATACGTTATACGTTATTCGTTATACGTTTTACGTTATACGTTATACGTTATACGTTATACATTATACGTTATACGTTATACATTACATGTTATACGTTATACGTTATACGTTATACGTTATACGTTATACATTATACGTTATACGTTATACATTACATGTTATACGTTATACGTTATACGTTATACGTCATAGGTTATACGTTATACGTTATACGTTATACGTTATACATTATACGTTTATACGTTATACGTTATACGTTATACGTTATACGTTATACGTTATACGTTATACGTTATACGTTATACGTTATACGTTATACGTTATACGTTACAAGATATACGTTATACGTCATAGGTTATACGTTGAACGTTATACGTTATACGTAGCATGCAATGCGTCATACGTTTTTCGTTATTCGTTATACGTTTTTCGTTACAAGTTATACGTTATACGTTATACGTTATACGTCATAGTTTATACGTTATACGTTATACGTTATACGTTATACGTTTATACATTATACGTTATACGTTATACGTTATACGTTATACGTTATACGTTATACGTTATTCGTTATACGTTATACGTTTACGATATACGTTATACGTTATACGTTATACGTTATACGTTATACGTTGTACGTTATACACTACACGTTACATGTTATACGTTATACATTATACGTTATACGTTATAACGTTATACGTTATACGTTATACGTTATACGTTATACGTTATACGTTATAAGTTATACGTTATACATTATACGTTATACGTTATACGATATACGTTATACGTTATACGTTATACGTTATACG
The DNA here is from genome assembly GCF_051014685.1 of Ptiloglossa arizonensis. Classification (NCBI taxonomy): domain Eukaryota; kingdom Metazoa; phylum Arthropoda; class Insecta; order Hymenoptera; family Colletidae; genus Ptiloglossa; species Ptiloglossa arizonensis. The sequence goes on along the minus strand of NW_027478744.1, from coordinate 340,435 downwards.
TTATACGTTATACGTTATACGTAATACGTTATACGTTATACGTTATACGTTATACGTTATACGTTATACGTTATACGTTATACGTTTTACGATATACGATATACGTTATACGTTATACGTTCTACGTTATACGTTATACGTTATACTTTATACGTTAACGTTATACGTCATAGGTTATACGTTATACGTTATACGTTATACGTTATACGTTATACGTCATACGTTATACGTTATACGTTATACGTTATACGTTATACGTATACGTTATACGTTATACGTTATACGTTATACGTTATACGTTATACGTTATACGTTATACGTTATACGTTATACTTTATACGTTATACGTTATACGTTATACGTTATACGTTATACGTTATACGTTATACGTTATACGTTATTCGTTATACGTTTTTACGTTATACGTTATACGTTATACGTTAGACATTATACGTTATACGTTATACATTACATGTTATACGTTATACGTTATACGTTATACGTTATACGTTATACATTATACGTTATACGTTATACATTACATGTTATACGTTATACGTTATACGTTATACGTCATAGGTTATACGTTATACGTTATACGTTATACGTTATACATTATACGTTATACGTTATACGTTATACGTTATACGTTATACGTTATACGTTATACGTTATACGTTATACGTTATACGTTATACGTTATACGTTATACGTATACGTTATACGTTATACGTTATACGTTATACGTTATACGTTATATGTTATACGTTATACGTTATACGTTGTACGTTATACGTTATACGTTATACGTTATACGTCATAGGTTATACGTTATATGTTATACGTTATGCGTTATACGTTATACGTCATACGTTATACGTTATACGTTATACGTTATACGTTATACGTTATACGTTATACGTTATACGTTATACGTTATACGTTATACGTTATACGTTATACGTTATACGTTATACGTTATACGTTATACGTTATACGTTATACGTTATACGTTATACTTAATACGTTATACGTTATACGTTATACGTTATACGTTATACGTTATACGTTATACGTTATACGTTATACGTTATACGTTATAGGTTATACGTTATACGTTATACGTTATACGTTACAAGATATACGTTATACGTCATAGGTTATACGTGAACGTTATACGTTATACGTAGCATGTAATGCGTCATACGTTTTTCGTTATTCGTTATACGTTTTTCGTTACAAGTTATACGTTATACGTTATACGTTATACGTCATAGTTTATACGTTATACGTTATACGTTATACGTTATACGTTATACATTATACGTTATACGTATACGTTATACGTTATACGTTATACGTTATTCGTTATACGTTATACGTTGTACGATATACGTTATACGTTATACGTTATACGTTATACGTTATACGTTGTACGTTATACACTACACGTTACATGTTATACGTTATACATTATACGTTATACGTTATACGTTATACGTTATACGTTATACGTTATACGTTATACGTTATACGTCATAGTTATACGTTATATGTTATACGTTATACGTTATACGTTATACGTCATACGTTATACGTTATACGTTATACGGTATACGTTATACGTTATACGTTATACGTTATACGTTATACGTTATACGTTATACGTTATACGTTATACGTTATACGTTATACGTTATACGTTATACGTTATACGTTATACGTTATACGTTATACGTTATACGTTATACTTAATACGTTATACGTTATACGTTATACGTTATACGTTATACGTTATACGTTATACGTTATACGTTATACGTTATAGGTTATACGTTATACGTTATACGTTATACGTTACAAGATATACGTTATACGTCATAGGTTATACGTTGAACGTTATACGTTATACGTAGCATGTAATGCGTCATACGTTTTTCGTTATTCGTTATACGTTTTTCGTTACAAGTTATACGTTATACGTTATACGTTATACGTCATAGGTTGTACGTTATACGTTATACGTTATACGTTATACATTATGCGTTATACGTTTTACGTTAGTCGTTATACGTTATACGTTATACGATATACGTTATACGTTATACGTTATACGTTATACGTTATACGTTATACGTTATACGTTATACGTTATACGTCATAGGTTATACGTTATACGTTATACGTTATGCGTTATACGTTATACGTTATACGTTATACGTTATACGTTATATGTTATACGTTATACGTTATACGTTGTACGTTATACGTTATACGTTTATACGTTATACGTTATACGTTATACGTTATACTTTATACGTTATACGTTATACGTTATACGTTATACGTTATACGGTTATACGTTATACGTTATTCGTTATACGTTTTACGTTATACGTTATACGTTATACGTTATACATTACACGTTATACGTTATACATTACATGTTATACGTTATACGTTATACGTTATACGTTATACGTTATACGTTATACATTATACGTATACATTATACATTACATGTTATACGTTATACGTAACGTTATACGTCATAGGTTATACGTTATACGTTATACGTTATACGTTATACATTATACTTTATACGTTATACGTTATACGTTATACGTTATACGTTATACGTTATACGTTATACGTTATACGTTATACGTTATACGTTATACGTTATACATTACTGTTATACGTTATACGTTATACGTTATACGTATACGTTTTACGATATACGATATACGTTATACGTTATACGTTATACGTTATACGTTATACATTATACTTTATATGTTATACGTTATACGTCATAGGTTATACGTTTATACGTTATACGTTATACGTTATACGTTATACGTCATACGTTATACGTTATACGTTATACGTTATACGTTATACGTTATACGTTATACGTTATACGTTATACGTTATACGTTATACGTTATACGTTATACGTTATACGTTATACGTTATACGTTATACTTTATACGTTATACGTTATACGTTATAGGTTATACGTTATACGTTATACGTTATACGTTACAAGATATACGTTATACGTCATAGGTTATACGTTGAACGTTATACGTTATACGTAGCATGTAATGCGTCATACGTTTTTCGTTATTCGTTATACGTTTTTCGTTACAAGTTATACGTTATACGTTATACGTTATACGTCATAGGTTGTACGTTATACGTTATACGTTATACGTTATACATTATGCGTTATACGTTTTACGTTAGTCGTTATACGTTATACGTTATACGTTATACATTATACGTTATACGTTATACGTTATACGTTATACGTTATACGTTATTCGTTATACGTTATACGTTGTACGATATACGTTATACGTTATACGTTATACGTTATACGTTATACGTTGTACGTTATACACTACACGTTACATGTTATACGTTATACATTATACGTTATACGTTATACGTTATACGTTATACGTTATACGTTATACGTTATACGTTATACGTTATAAGTCATACGTTATACATTATACGTTATACGTTATACGTTATACGTTATACGTTATACGTTATACGTTATACGTTATACGTTATACGTTATACGTAATACGTTATACGTTATACGTTATACGTTATACGTTATACGTTATACGTTATACGTTATACGTTTTACGATATACGATATACGTTATACGTTATACGTTCTACGTTATACGTTATACGTTATACTTTATACGTTATACGTTATACGTCATAGGTTATACGTTATACGTTATACGTTATACGTTATACGTTATACGTCATACGTTATACGTTATACGTTATACGTTATACGTTATACGTTATACGTTATACGTTATACGTTATACGTTATACGTTATACGTTATACGTTATACGTTATACGTTATACGTTATACTTTATACGTTATACGTTATACGTTATACGTTATACGTTATACGTTATACGTTATACGTTATACGTTATTCGTTATACGTTTTACGTTATACGTTATACGTTATACGTTATACATTATACGTTATACGTTATACATTACATGTTATACGTTATACGTTATACGTTATACGTTATACGTTATACATTATACGTTATACGTTATACATTACATGTTATACGTTATACGTTTATACGTTATACGTCATAGGTTATACGTTATACGTTATACGTTATACGTTATACATTATACGTTATACGTTATACGTTATACGTTATACGTTATACGTTATACGTTATACGTTTATACGTTATACGTTATACGTTATACGTTATACGTTATACGTTATACGTTATACGTTATACGTTATACGTTATACTGTTATACGTTATACGTTATACGTTGTACGTTATACGTTATACGTTATACGTTATACGTCATAGGTTATACGTTATATGTTATACGTTATGCGTTATACGTTATACGTCATACGTTATACGTTATACGTTATACGTTATACGTTATACGTTATACGTTATACGTTATACGTTATACGTTATACGTATACGTTATACGTTATACGTTATACGTTATACGTTATACGTTATACGTTATACGTTATACGTTATACGTTATACTTAATACGTTATACGTTATACGTTATACGTTATACGTTATACGTTATAACGTTATACGTTATACGTTATACGTTATAGGTTATACGTTATACGTTATACGTTATACGTTACAAGATATACGTTATACGTCATAGGTTATACGTTGAACGTTATACGTATACGTAGCATGTAATGCGTCATACGTTTTTCGTTATTCGTTATACGTTTTTCGTTACAAGTTATACGTTATACGTTATACGTTATACGTCATAGTTTATACGTTATACGTTATCGTTATACGTTATACGTTATACATTATACGTTATACGTTATACGTTATACGTTATACGTTATACGTTATTCGTTATACGTTATACGTTGTACGATATACGTTATACGTTATACGTTATACGTTATACGTTATACGTTGTACGTTATACACTACACGTTACATGTTATACGTTATACATTTACGTTTATACGTTATACGTTATACGTTATACGTTATACGTTATACGTTATACGTTATACGTCATAGGTTATACGTTATATGTTATACGTTTTACGTTATACGTTATACGTCATACGTTATACGTTATACGTTATACGTTATACGTTATACGTTATACGTTATACGTTATACGTTATACGTTATCGTTATACGTTATACGTTATACGTTATACGTTATACGTTATACGTTATACGTTATACGTTATACGTTATACGTTATACGTTATACTTAATACGTTATACGTTATACGTTATACGTTATACGTTATACGTTATACGTTATACGTTATACGTTATACGTTATAGGTTATACGTTATACGTTATACGTTATACGTTACAAGATATACGTTATACGTCATAGGTTATACGTTGAACGTTATACGTTATACGTAGCATGTAATGCGTCATACGTTTTTCGTTATTCGTTATACGTTTTTCGTTACAAGTTATACGTTATACGTTATACGTTATACGTCATAGGTTGTACGTTATACGTTATACGTTATACGTTATACATTATGCGTTATACGTTTTACGTTAGTCGTTATACGTTATACGTTATACGATATACGTTATACGTTATACGTTATACGTTATACGTTATACGTTATACGTTATACGTTATACGTTATACGTCATAGGTTATACGTTATACGTATACGTTATGCGTTATACGTTATACGTTATACGTTATACGTTATACGTTATATGTTATACGTTATACGTTATACGTTGTACGTTATACGTTATACGTTATACGTTATACGTTATACGTTATACGTCATACGTTATACGTTATACGTTATACGTTATACGTTAGACGTTATATCGTTATACGTTATACGTTATACATTATACGTTATACGTTATACGTTATACGTTATACGTTATACGTTATACATTATACGTTATACGTTATACGTTATACGTTATACGTTATACGTTATACGTTATACGTTATACGTTATACGTTATACGTTATACGTTATACGTTATACGTAATACGTTATACGTTATACGTTATACGTTATACGTTATACGTTATACGTTATACGTTATACGTTTTACGATATACGATATACGTTATATGTTATACGTTATACGTTATACGTTATACGTTATACTTTATACGTTATACGTTATACGTCATAGGTTATACGTTATACGTTATACGTTATACGTTATACGTTATACGTTATACGTTATACGTTATACGTTATACGTTATACGTTATACGTTATACGTTATACGTTATACGTTATCCGTTATACGTTATACGTTGTACGTTATACGTTATAGTTATACGTTATACGTTATACGTTATACGTCATACGTTATACGTCATACGTTATACGTCATACGTTATACGTTATACGTTATACGTTATACGTTATACGTTATACGTTATACGTTATACGTTATACGTTATACGTTATACGTTGTACGTTATACGTTATACGTTATACGTTATACGTTATACGTTATACGTTATACGTTATACTTTATACGTTATACGTTATACGTTATACGTTATACGTTATACGTTATACGTTATTCGTTATACGTTTTACGTTATACGTTATACGTTATACGTTATACATTATACGTTATACGTTATACATTACATGTTATACGTTATACGTTATACGTTATACGTTATACGTTATACATTATACGTTATACGTTATACATTACATGTTATACGTTATACGTTATACGTTATACGTTATACGTTATACGTTTTACGATATACGATATACGTTATACGTTATACTTTATACGTTAAACGTTATTCGTTATACGTTTTACGTTATACGTTATACGTTATACGTTATACATTATACGTTATACGTTATACATTACATGTTATACGTTATACGTTATACGTTATACGTTATACGTTATACGTTATACGTTATACTTTATACGTTATACGTTATACGTTATACGTTATACATTATACGTTATACGTTATACGTTATACGTTATAAGTTATACGTTATACATTATACGTTATACGTTATACGTTATACGTTATACGTTATACGTTATACGTTATACGTTATACGTTATACGTTATACGTAATACGTTATACGTTATACGTTATACGTTATACGTTATACGTTATACGTTATACGTTATACGTTTTACGATATACGATATACGTTATACGTTATACGTTATACGTTATACGTTATACGTTATACGTTATACGTTATACGTTATACTTTATACGTTATACGTTATACGTCATAGGTTATACGTTATACGTTATACGTTATACGTTATACGTTATACGTTATACGTCATACGTTATACGTTATACGTTATACGTTATACGTTATCCGTTATACGTTATACGTTGTACGTTATACGTTATACGTTATACATTACATGTTATACGTTATACGTTATACGTTATACGTTGTACGTTATACGTTATACGTCATAGGTTATACGTTATACGTTATACGTTATACGTTATACGTTATACGTTATTCGTTATACATTATACGTTATACGTTATACATTACATGTTATACGTTATACGTTATACGTTATACGTTGTACGTTATACGTTATACGTCATAGGTTATACGTTATACGTTATACTTTATACGTTATACGTTATACGTTATACGTTATACGTTATACGTTATACGTTATACGTTATTCGTTATACGTCATAGGTTATACGTTATACGTTATACTTTATACGTTATACGTTATACGTTATACGTTATACGTTATACGTTATACGTTATTCGTTATACGTTTTACGCTATACGTTATACGTTATACGTTATACATTATACGTTATACGTTATACATTACATGTTATACGTTATACGTTATACGTTATACGTTATACGTCATACGTTATACGTTATACGTTATACGTTATACGTTATACATTAGACGTTATACGTTATACGTTATACGTTATACATTATACGTTATACGTTATACGTTATACGTTATACGTTATACGTTATACATTATACGTTATACGTTATACGTTATACGTTATACGTTATACGTTATACGTTATACGTTATACGTTATACGTTATACGTTATACGTTATACGTTATACGTAATACGTTATACGTTATACGTTATACGTTATACGTTATACGTTATACGTTATACGTTATACGTTTTACGATATACGATATACGTTATACGTTATACGTTATACGTTATACGATATACGTTATACTTTATACGTTATACGTTATACGTCATAGGTTATACGTTATACGTTATACGTTATACGTTATACGTTATACGTTATACGTTATACTTTATACGTTATACGTTATCCGTTATACGTTTTACGTTATACGTTATACGTTATACGTTATACATTATACGTTATACGTTATACATTACATGTTATACGTTATACGTTATACGTTATACGTTATACGTTATACGTTATACGTTATACGTTATACGTTATACGTTATACGTTATACGTTATACGTTATACGTTATACGTTATACGTTATACGTTATACGTTATACGTTATACGTTATACGTTATACGTTATACGTTATACGTTATACGTTATACGTTATACGTTATACGTTATACATTACATGTTGTACGTTATACGTTATACGTTATACGTTATACGTTATACGTTATACGTCATACGTTATACGTCATACGTTATACGTTATACGTTATACGTTATACGTTATACGTTATACGTTATACGTTATACGTTATACGTTATACGTTATACGTTATACGTTGTACGTTATACGTTATACGTTATACGTTATACGTTATACGTTATACGTTATACGTTATACTTTATACGTTATACGTTATACGTTATACGTTATACGTTATACGTTATACGTTATTCGTTACACGTTTTACGTTATACGTTATACGTTATACGTTATACATTATACGTTATACGTTATACATTACATGTTATACGTTATACGTTATACGTTATACGTTATACGTTATACATTATACGTTATACGTTATACATTACATGTTATACGTTATACGTTATACGTTATAGGTTATACGTTTTACGATATACGATATACGTTATACGTTATACGTTATACGTTATACGTTATACGTTATACTTTATACGTTATACGTTATACGTCATAGGTTATACGTTATACGTTATACGTTATACGTTATACGTTATACGTCATACGTTATACGTCATACGTTATGCGTTATACGTTATACTTTATACGTTATACGTTATACGTTATACGTTATACTTTATACGTTATACGTTATTCGTTATACGTTTTACGTTATACGTTATACGTTATACGTTATACATTATACGTTATACGTTATACATTACATGTTATACGTTATACGTTATACGTTATACGTTATACGTTATACGTTATACGGTATACTTTATACGTTATACGTTATACGTTATACGTTATACATTATACGTTATACGTTATACGTTATACGTTATAAGTTATACGTTATACATTATACGTTATACGTTATACGTTATACGTTATACGTTATACGTTATACGTTATACGTTATACGTTATACGTTATACGTAATACGTTATACGTTATACGTTATACGTTATACGTTATACGTTATACGTTATACGTTATACGTTTTACGATATACGATATACGTTATACGTTATACGTTCTACGTTATACGTTATACGTTATACTTTATACGTTATACGTTATACGTCATAGGTTATACGATATACGTTATACGTTATACGTTATACGTTATACGTCATACGTTATACGTTATACGTTATACGTTATACGTTATACGTTATACGTTATACGTTATACGTTATACGTTATACGTTATACGTTATACGTTATACGTTATACGTTATACGTTATACTTTATACGTTATACGTTATACGTTATACGTTATACGTTATACGTTATACGTTATACGTTATACGTTATTCGTTATACGTTTTACGTTATACGTTATACGTTATACGTTATACATTATACGTTATACGTTATACATTACATGTTATACGTTATACGTTATACGTTATACGTTATACGTTATACATTATACGTTATACGTTATACATTACATGTTATACGTTATACGTTATACGTTATACGTTATACGTTATACGTTTTACGATATACGATATACGTTATACGTTATACGTTCTACGTTATACGTTATACGTTATACTTTATACGTTATACGTTATACGTCATAGGTTATACGTTATACGTTATACGTTATACGTTATACGTTATACGTCATACGTTATACGTTATACGTTATACGTTATACGTTATACGTTATACGTTCTACGTTATACGTTATACGTTATACGTTATACGTTATACGTTATACGTTATACGTCATACGTTATACGTTATACGTTATACGTTATACGTTATACGTTATACGTTATACGTTATACGTTATACGTCATAGGTTATACGTTATACGTTATACGTTATACGTTATACGTTATACGTTATACGTTATACGTTATACGTTATACGTTATACGTTATACGTTATACGTTATACGTTATACGTTATACGTTATACGTTATACGTTATACGTTATACGTTATACGTTATACGTTATACGTTATACGTTATACGTTATACGTTATACGTTATACGTTATACGTTATACTTAATACGTTATACGTTATACGTTATACGTTATACGTTATACGTTATACGTTATACGTTATACGTTATACGTTATAGGTTATACGTTATACGTTATACGTTATACGTTACAAGATATACGTTATACGTCATAGGTTATACGTTGAACGTTATACGTTATACGTAGCATGCAATGCGTCATACGTTTTTCGTTATTCGTTATACGTTTTTCGTTACAAGTTATACGTTATACGTTATACGTTATACGTCATAGTTTATACGTTATACGTTATACGTTATACGTTATACATTATACATTATACGTTATACGTTATACGTTATACGTTATACGTTATACGTTATTCGTTATACGTTATACGTTGTACGATATACGTTATACGTTATACGTTATACGTTATACGTTATACGTTGTACGTTATACACTACACGTTACATGTTATACGTTATACATTATACGTTATACGTTATACGTTATACGTTATACGTTATACGTTATACGTTATACGTCATAGGTTATACGTTATATGTTATACGTTATACGTTATACGTTATACGTCATACGTTATACGTTATACGTTATACGTTATACGTTATACGTTATACGTTATACGTTATACGTTATACGTTATACGTTATACGTTATACGTTATACGTTATACGTTATACGTTATACGTTATACGTTATACGTTATACGTTATACGTTATACGTTATACGTTATACTTAATACGTTATACGTTATACGTTATACGTTATACGTTATACGTTATACGTTATACGTTATACGTTATACGTTATAGGTTATACGTTATACGTTATACGTTATACGTTACAAGATATACGTTATACGTCATAGGTTATACGTTGAACGTTATACGTTATACGTAGCATGTAATGCGTCATACGTTTTTCGTTATTCGTTATACGTTTTTCGTTACAAGTTATACGTTATACGTTATTCGTTATACGTCATAGGTTGTACGTTATACGTTATACGTTATACGTTATACATTATGCGTTATACGTTTTACGTTAGTCGTTATACGTTATACGTTATACGATATACGTTATACGTTATACGTTATACGTTATACGTTATACGTTATACGTTATACGTTATACGTTATACGTCATAGGTTATACGTTATACGTTATACGTTATGCGTTATACGTTATACGTTATACGTTATACGTTATACGTTATACGTTATATGTTATACGTTATACGTTATACGTTGTACGTTATACGTTATACGTTATACGTTATACGTTATACGTTATACGTTATACTTTATACGTTATACGTTATACGTTATACGTTATACGTTATACGTTATACGTTATACGTTATTCGTTATACGTTTTACGTTATACGTTATACGTTATACGTTATACATTACACGTTATACGTTATACATTACATGTTATACGTTATACGTTATACGTTATACGTTATACGTTATACGTTATACATTATACGTTATACGTTATACATTACATGTTATACGTTATACGTTATACGTTATACGTCATAGGTTATACGTTATACGTTATACGTTATACGTTATACATTATACTTTATACGTTATACGTTATACGTTATACGTTATACGTTATACGTTATACGTTATACGTTATACGTTATACGTTATACGTTATACGTTATACGTTATACATTACATGTTATACGTTATACGTTATACGTTATACGTTATACGTTTTACGATATACGATATACGTTATACGTTATACGTTATACGTTATACGTTATACATTATACTTTATACGTTATACGTTATACGTCATAGGTTATACGTTATACGTTATACGTTATACGTTATACGTTATACGTCATACGTTATACGTCATACGTTATACGTTATACGTTATACGTTATACGTTATACGTTATACATTATACGTTATACGTTATACATTACATGTTATACGTTATACGTTATACGTTATACGTTGTACGTTATACGTTATACGTCATAGGTTATACGTTATACGTTATACTTTATACGTTATACGTTATACGTTATACGTTATACGTTATACGTTATACGTTATTCGTTATACGTTTTACGCTATACGTTATACGTTATACGTTATACATTATACGTTATACGTTATACATTACATGTTATACGTTATACGTTATACGTTATACGTTATACGTTATACGTCATACGTTATACGTTATACGTTATACGTTATACGTTAGACGTTATACGTTATACGTTATACGTTATACATTATACGTTATACGTTATACGTTATACGTTATACGTTATACGTTGTACATTATACGTTATACGTTATACGTTATACGTTATACGTTATACGTTATACGTTATACGTTATACGTTATACGTTATACGTTATACGTTATACGTTATACGTTATACGTAATACGTTATACGTTATACGTTATACGTTATACGTTATACGTTATACGTTATACGTTATACGTTTTACGATATACGATATACGTTATATGTTATACGTTATACGTTATACGTTATACGTTATACTTTATACGTTATACGTTATACGTCATAGGTTATACGTTATACGTTATACGTTATACGTTATACGTTATACGTTATACGTTATACTTTATACGTTATACGTTATTCGTTATACGTTTTACGTTATACGTTATACGTTATACGTTATACATTATACGTTATACGTTATACATTACATGTTATACGTTATACGTTATACGTTATACGTTATACGTTATACGTTATACGTTATACGTTATACGTTATACGTTATACGTTATACGTTATACGTTATACGTTATACGTTATCCGTTGTACGTTATACGTTGTACGTTATACGTTATACGTTATACGTTATACGTTATACGTTATACGTCATACGTTATACGTCATACGTTATACGTCATACGTTATACGTTATACGTTATACGTTATACGTTATACGTTATACGTTATACGTTATACGTTATACGTTATACGTTGTACGTTATACGTTATACGTTATACGTTATACGTTATACGTTATACGTTATACGTTATACTTTATACGTTATACGTTATACGTTATACGTTATACGTTATACGTTATACGTTATACGTTATTCGTTATACGTTTTACGTTATACGTTATACGTTATACGTTATACATTATACGTTATACGTTATACATTACATGTTATACGTTATACGTTATACGTTATACGTTATACGTTATACATTATACGTTATACGTTATACATTACATGTTATACGTTATACGTTATACGTTATGCGTTATACGTTATACGTGTTACGATATACGATATACGTTATACGTTATACTTTATACGTTAAACGTTATTCGTTATACGTTTTACGTTATACGTTATACGTTATACGTTATACATTATACGTTATACGTTATACATTACATGTTATACGTTATACGTTATACGTTATACGTTATACGTTATACGTTATACGTTATACTTTATACGTTATACGTTATACGTTATACGTTATACATTATACGTTATACGTTATACGTTATACGTTATAAGTTATACGTTATACATTATACGTTATACGTTATACGTTATACGTTATACGTTATACGTTATACGTTATACGTTATACGTTATACGTTATACGTAATACGTTATACGTTATACGTTATACGTTATACGTTATACGTTATACGTTATACGTTATACGTTTTACGATATACGATATACGTTATACGTTATACGTTATGCGTTATACGTTATACGTTATACGTTATACGTTATACGTTATACGTTATACGTTATACGTCATAGGTTATACGTTATATGTTATACGTTATACGTTATACGTTATACGTCATACGTTATACGTTATACGTTATACGTTATACGTTATACGTTATACGTTATACTTAATACGTTATACGTTATACGTTATACGTTATACGTTATACGTTATACGTTATACGTTATACGTTATACGTTATACGTTATACGTTATAGGTTATACGCTATACGTTATACGTTATACGTTACAAGATATACGTTATACGTCATAGGTTATACGTTGAACGTTATACGTTATACGTAGCATGTAATGCGTCATACGTTTTTCGTTATTCGTTATACGTTTTTCGTTACAAGTTATACGTTATACGTTATACGTTATACGTCATAGGTTGTACGTTATACGTTATACGTTATACGTTATACATTATGCGTTATACGTTTTACGTTATTCGTTATACGTTATACGTTATACGATATACGTTATACGTTATACGTTATACGTTATACGTTATACGTTATACGTTATACGTTATACGTTATTCGTTATACGTCATAGGTTATACGTTATACGTTATACGTTATGCGTTATACGTTATACGTTATACGTTATACGTTATACGTTATGCGTTATACGTTGTACGATATTCGTTATACGTTATACGTTATTAGTTATACGTTATGCGGTATACGTTATACGTTGTACGTTACATGTTATACGTCATAGGTTATACGTTGAACGTTATACGTTATATGTAGTATGTAATGCGTCATACGTTTTACGATATTCGTTATACGTCTTTCGTTACAAGTTATACGTTATACGTTATACGTTATACGTCATAGTTTATACGTTATACGTTATACGTTATACGTTATACGTTATACATTATACGTTATACGTTATACGTTATACGTTATGAGTTATACGTTATACGTTATACGTTATACGTTATACGTTATACGTTATACGTTATACGTTATACGTTATACGTTATACGTTATACGTTATACGTTATACGTTATACGTTATACGTTATACGTTATACGTTATACGTTATACGTTATACGTTATACGTTATACGTTATACGTTATACGTTATACGTTATACGTTATACGTTATGCGTTATACGTTATACGTTATGCGTTATACGTTGTACGATATTCGTTATACGTTATACGTTATTAGTTATACGTTATACGTTATACGTTATACGTTATACGTTTTGCGTTTTACGTTATTCGTTATATGTTATACGTTATACGATATACGTTATACGTTATACGTTATACGTTATACGTTATACGTTATACGTTATGCGTTATACGTTCTACGATATTCGTTATACGTTATACGTTATACGTTATACGCTATACATTATACGTTATACATTACATGTTATACGTTAAACGTTATACGTTATACGTTATAAGTTATACGTTATACGTTATATGCTATACGTTACATGTTATACGTTCTACATTATACGTCATACGTTATACGTTATACGTTATACGTTATACGTTATACGTTATACGTCATACGTTATACGTTATATGTTATACGTTATACGTTATACGTTATACGTTATACGTTATACGTTACACGTTATACGTCATAGGTTATACGTTATACGTTATACGTTATACGTTATACGTTATACGTTATACGTTATACGTTATACGTTATAAGTCATAGGTTATACGTTATACGTTATACGTTATGCGTTATACGTTATACGTTATACATTACATGTTATACGTTATACGTTATACGTTATACGTTGTACGTTATACGTTATACGTCATAGGTTATACGTTATACGTTATACTTTATACGTTATACGTTATACGTTATACGTTATACGTTATACGTTATACGTTATTCGTTATACGTTTTACGCTATACGTTATACGTTATACGTTATACATTATACGTTATACGTTATACATTACATGTTATACGTTATACGTTATACGTTATACGTTATACGTCATACGTTATACGTTATACGTTATACGTTATACGTTAGACGTTATACGTTATACGTTATACGTTATACATTATACGTTATACGTTATACGTTATACGTTATACGTTATACGTTATACATTATACGTTATACGTTATACGTTATACGTTATACGTTATACGTTATACGTTATACGTTATACGTTATACGTTATACGTTATACGTTATACGTTATACGTAATACGTTATACGTTATACGTTATACGTTATACGTTATACGTTATACGTTATACGTTATACGTTTTACGATATACGATATACGTTATATGTTATACGTTATACGTTATACGTTATACGTTATACTTTATACGTTATACGTTATACGTCATAGGTTATACGTTATACGTTATACGTTATACGTTATACGTTATACGTTATACGTTATACTTTATACGTTATACGTTATTCGTTATACGTTTTACGTTATACGTTATACGTTATACGTTATACATTATACGTTATACGTTATACATTACATGTTATACGTTATACGTTATACGTTATACGTTATACGTTATACGTTATACGTTATACGTTATACGTTATACGTTATACGTTATACGTTATACGTTATACGTTATACGTTTTACAATATACGATATACGTTATACGTTATACTTTATACGTTATACGTTATTCGTTATACGTTTTACGTTATACGTTATACGTTATACGTTATACATTATACGTTATACGTTATACATTACATGTTATACGTTATACGTTATACGTTATACGTTATACGTTATACGTTATACGTTATACTTTATACGTTATACGTTATACGTTATACGTTATACATTATACGTTATACGTTATACGTTATACGTTATAAGTTATACGTTATACATTATACGTTATACGTTATACGTTATACGTTATACGTTATACGTTATACGTTATACGTTATACGTTATACGTTATACGTAATACGTTATACGTTATACGTTATACGTTATACGTTATACGTTATACGTTATACGTTATACGTTTTACGATATACGATATACGTTATACGTTATACGTTATGCGTTATACGTTATACGTTATACGTTATACGTTATACGTTATACTTTATACGTTATACGTTATACGTCATAGGTTATACGTTATACGTTATACGTTATACGTTATACGTTATACGTTATACGTCATACGTTATACGTCATACGTTATACGTTATACGTTATACTTTATACGTTATACGTTATACGTTATACGTTATACGTTATACTTTATACGTTATACGTTATTCGTTATACGTTTTACGTTATACGTTATACGTTATACGTTATACATTATACGTTATACGTTATACATTACATGTTATACGTTATACGTTATACGTTATACGTTATACGTTATACGTTATACGTTATACGTTATACGTTATACTTTATACGTTATACGTTATACGTTATACGTTATACATTATACGTTATACGTTATACGTTATACGTTATAAGTTATACGTTATACATTATACGTTATACGTTATACGTTATACGTTATACGTTATACGTTATACGTTATACGTTATACGTTATACGTTATACGTAATACGTTATACGTTATACGTTATACGTTATACGTTACAAGATATACGTTATACGTCATAGGTTATACGTTGAACGTTATACGTTATACGTAGCATGTAATGCGTCATACGTTTTTCGTTATTCGTTATACGTTTTTCGTTACAAGTTATACGTTATACGTTATACGTTATACGTCATAGGTTGTACGTTATACGTTATACGTTATACGTTATACATTATGCGTTATACGTTTTACGTTATTCGTTATACGTTATACGTTATACGTTATACGTTATAGGTTATACGTTATACGTTATACGTTATACGTTACAAGATATACGTTATACGTCATAGGTTATACGTTGAACGTTATACGTTATACGTAGCATGTAATGCGTCATACGTTTTTCGTTATTCGTTATACGTTTTTCGTTACAAGTTATACGTTATACGTTATACGTTATACGTCATAGGTTGTACGTTATACGTTATACGTTATACGTTATACATTATGCGTTATACGTTTTACGTTATTCGTTATACGTTATACGTTATACGATATACGTTATACGTTATACGTTATACGTTATACGTTATACGTTATACGTTATACGTTATACGTTATACGTCATAGGTTATACGTTATACGTTATACGTTATGCGTTATACGTTATACGTTATACGTTATACGTTATACGTTATGCGTTATACGTTGTACGATATTCGTTATACGTTATACGTTATTAGTTATACGTTATGCGGTATACGTTATACGTTGTACGTTACATGTTATACGTCATAGGTTATACGTTGAACGTTATACGTTATATGTAGTATGTAATGCGTCATACGTTTTACGATATTCGTTATACGTCTTTCGTTACAAGTTATACGTTATACGTTATACGTTATACGTCATAGTTTATACGTTATACGTTATACGTTATACGTTATACGTTATACGTTATACATTATACGTTATACGTTATACGTTATACGTTATGAGTTATACGTTATACGTTATACGTTATACGTTATACGTTATACGTTATACGTTATACGTTATACGTTATACGTTATACGTTATACGTTATACGTTATACGTTATACGTTATACGTTATACGTTATACGTTATACGTTATACGTTATACGTTATACGTTATACGTTATACGTTATACGTTATACGTTATACGTTATACGTTATGCGTTATACGTTATACGTTATACGTTATACGTTATGCGTTATACGTTGTACGATATTCGTTATACGTTATACGTTATTAGTTATACGTTATACGTTATACGTTATACGTTATACGTTTTGCGTTTTACGTTATTCGTTATATGTTATACGTTATACGATATACGTTATACGTTATACGTTATACGTTATACGTTATACGTTATGCGTTATACGTTCTACGATATTCGTTATACGTTATACGTTATACGTTATACGCTATACATTATACGTTATACATTACATGTTATACGTTAAACGTTATACGTTATACGTTATAAGTTATACGTTATACGTTATATGCTATACGTTACATGTTATACGTTCTACATTATACGTCATACGTTATACGTTATACGTTATACGTTATACGTTATACGTTATACGTTATACGTTATACGTTATACGTTATACGTTATACGTTATACGTCATAGGTTATACGTTATACGTTATACGTTATGCGTTATACGTTATACGTTATACATTACATGTTATACGTTATACGTTATACGTTATACGTTGTACGTTATACGTTATACGTCATAGGTTATACGTTATACGTTATACTTTATACGTTATACGTTATACGTTATACGTTATACGTTATACGTTATACGTTATTCGTTATACGTTTTACGCTATACGTTATACGTTATACGTTATACATTATACGTTATACGTTATACATTACATGTTATACGTTATACGTTATACGTTATACGTTATACGTCATACGTTATACGTTATACGTTATACGTTATACGTTAGACGTTATACGTTATACGTTATACGTTATACATTATACGTTATACGTTATACGTTATACGTTATACGTTATACGTTATACATTATACGTTATACGTTATACGTTATACGTTATACGTTATACGTTATACGTTATACGTTATACGTTATACGTTATACGTTATACGTTATACGTTATACGTAATACGTTATACGTTATACGTTATACGTTATACGTTATACGTTATACGTTATACGTTATACGTTATACGTTTTACGATATACGATATACGTTATATGTTATACGTTATACGTTATACGTTATACGTTATACGTTATACTTTATACGTTATACGTTATACGTCATAGGTTATACGTTATACGTTATACGTTATACGTTATACGTTATACGTTATACGTTATACTTTATACGTTATACGTTATTCGTTATACGTTTTACGTTATACGTTATACGTTATACGTTATACATTATACGTTATACGTTATACATTACATGTTATACGTTATACGTTATACGTTATGCGTTATACGTTATACGTTATACGTTATACGTTATACGTTATACGTTATACGTTATACGTTATACGTTATACGTTATACGTTATACGTTATACGTTATACGTTATACTTTATACGTTATACGTTATACGTTATACGTTATACATTATACGTTATACGTTATACGTTATACGTTATAAGTTATACGTTATACATTATACGTTATACGTTATACGTTATACGTTATACGTTATACGTTATACGTTATACGTTATACGTTATACGTTATACGTAATACGTTATACGTTATACGTTATACGTTATACGTTACAAGATATACGTTATACGTCATAGGTTATACGTTGAACGTTATACGTTATACGTAGCATGTAATGCGTCATACGTTTTTCGTTATTCGTTATACGTTTTTCGTTACAAGTTATACGTTATACGTTATACGTTATACGTCATAGGTTGTACGTTATACGTTATACGTTATACATTATACGTTATACGTTATACATTACATGTTATACGTTATACGTTATACGTTATACGTTATACGTTATACGTTTTACGATATACGATATACGTTATACGTTATACTTTATACGTTATACGTTATTCGTTATACGTTTTACGTTATACGTTATACGTTATACGTTATACATTATACGTTATACGTTATACATTACATGTTATACGTTATACGTTATACGTTATACGTTATACGTTATACGTTATACGTTATACTTTATACGTTATACGTTATACGTTATACGTTATACATTATACGTTATACGTTATACGTTATACGTTATAAGTTATACGTTATACATTATACGTTATACGTTATACGTTATACGTTATACGTTATACGTTATACGTTATACGTTATACGTTATACGTTATACGTAATACGTTATACGTTATACGTTATACGTTATACGTTATACGTTACACGTTATACGTTATACGTTTTACGATATACGATATACGTTATACGTTATACGTTATACGTTATACGTTATACGTTATACGTTATACGTTATACGTTATACTTTATACGTTATACGTTATACGTCATAGGTTATACGTTATACGTTATACGTTATACGTTATACGTTATACGTTATACGTCATACGTTATACGTCATACGTTATACGTTATACGTTATACTTTATACGTTATACGTTATACGTTATACGTTATACTTTATACGTTATACGTTATTCGTTATACGTTTTACGTTATACGTTATACGTTATACGTTATACATTATACGTTATACGTTATACATTACATGTTATACGTTATACGTTATACGTTATACGTTATACGTTATACGTTATACGTTATACTTTATACGTTATACGTTATACGTTATACGTTATACATTATACGTTATACGTTATACGTTATACGTTATAAGTTATACGTTATACATTATACGTTATACGTTATACGTTATACGTTATACGTTATACGTTATACGTTATACGTTATACGTTATACGTTATACGTAATACGTTATACGTTATACGTTATACGTTATACGTTATACGTTATACGTTATACGTTATACGTTATACGTTATACGTTATACGTTATACGTAATACGTTATACGTTATACGTTATACGTTATACGTTATACGTTATACGTTATACGTTATACGTTTTACGATATACGATATACGTTATACGATATACGTTATACGTTATACGTTATTCGTTATACGTTTTACGTTATACGTTATACGTTATACGTTATACATTATACGTTATACGTTATACATTACATGTTATACGTTATACGTTATACGTTATACGTTATACGTTATACGTTATACGTTATACGTTATACGTTATACGTTATACGTTATACGTTATACGTTATACGTTATACGTTATACGTCATAGGTTATACGTTATACGTTATACGTTATGCGTTATACGTTATACGTTATACGTTACACGTTATACGCTATACGTTATACGTTATGCGTTATACGTTATACGTTGTTAGTTATACGTTATACGGAATACGTTATACGTTGTACGTTACATGTTATACGTTATACGTTATACGTTATACGATATACGTTATACGCTATACGTTATACGTTATACGTTATACGTTGTACGTTATACACTACACGTTACATGTTATACGTTATACATTATACGTTATACGTTATACGTTATACGTTATACGTTATACGTTATACGTTATACGTTATACGTCATAGGTTATACGTTATATGTTATACGTTATACGTTATACGTTATACGTCATACGTTATACGTTATACGTTATACGTTATACGTTATACGTTATACGTTATACTTAATACGTTATACGTTATACGTCATACGTTATACGTTATACGTTATACGTTATACGTTATACGTTATACGTTATAGGTTATACGTTATACGTTATACGTTACACGTTACAAGATATACGTTATACGTCATAGGTTATACGTTGAACGTTATACGTTATACGTAGCATGTAATGCGTCATACGTTTTTCGTTATTCGTTATACGTTTTTCGTTACAAGTTATACGTTATACGTTATACGTTATACGTCATAGGTTGTACGTTATACGTTATACGTTATACGTTATACATTATGCGTTATACGTTTTACGTTATTCGTTATACGTTATACGTTATACGATATACGTTATACGTTATACGTTATACGTTATACGTTATACGTTATACGTTATACGTTATACGTTATACGTCATAGGTTATACGTTATACGTTATACGTTATGCGTTATACGTTATACGTTATACGTTATACGTTATACGTTATGCGTTATACGTTGTACGATATTCGTTATACGTTATACGTTATTGGTTATACGTTATGCGGTATACGTTATACGTTGTACGTTACATGTTATACGTCATAGGTTATACGTTGAACGTTATACGTTATATGTAGTATGTAATGCGTCATACGTTTTACGATATTCGTTATACGTCTTTCGTTACAAGTTATACGTTATACGTTATACGTTATACGTCATAGTTTATACGTTATACGTTATACGTTATACGTTATACGTTAAACATTATACGTTATACGTTATACGTTATACGTTATGAGTTATACGTTATACGTTATACGTTATACGTTATACGTTATACGTTATACGTTATACGTTATACGTTATACGTTATACGTTATACGTTATACGTTATACGTTATACGTTATACGTTATACGTTATACGTTATACGTTATACGTTATACGTTATACGTTATACGTTATACGTTATACGTTATACGTTATACGTTATGCGTTATACGTTATACGTTATACGTTATACGTTATGCGTTATACGTTGTACGATATTCGTTATACGTTATACGTTATTAGTTATACGTTATACGTTATACGTTATACGTTATACGTTTTGCGTTTTACGTTATTCGTTATATGTTATACGTTATACGATATACGTTATACGTTATACGTTATACGTTATACGTTATACGTTATGCGTTATACGTTCTACGATATTCGTTATACGTTATACGTTATACGTTATACGCTATACATTATACGTTATACATTACATGTTATACGTTAAACGTTATACGTTATACGTTATAAGTTATACGTTATACGTTATATGCTATACGTTACATGTTATACGTTCTACATTATACGTCATACGTTATACGTTATACGTTATACGTTATACGTTATACGTTATACGTCATACGTTATACGTTATATGTTATACGTTATACGTTATACGTTATACGTTATACGTTATACGTTACACGTTATACGTCATAGGTTATACGTTATACGTTATACGTTATACGTTATACGTTATACGTTATACGTTATACGTTATACGTTATACGTCATAGGTTATACGTTATACGTTATACGTTATGCGTTATACGTTATACGTTATACGTTACACGTTATACGTTATACGTTATACGTTATGCGTTATACGTTATACGTTGTTAGTTATACGTTATACGGTATACGTTATACGTTGTACGTTACATGTTATACGTTATACGTTATACGTTATACGATATACGTTATACGTTATACGTTATACGTTATACGTTATACGTTGTACGTTATACACTACACGTTACATGTTATACGTTATACATTACATGTTATACGTTAAACGTTATACGTTATACGTTATACGTTATGCGTTATACGTTATACGTTGTTAGTTATACGTTATACGGTATACGTTATACGTTGTACGTTACATGTTATACGTTATACGTTACACGTTATACGATATACGTTATACGTTATACGTTATACGTTATACGTTATACGTTATACGTTATACGTTATACGTTATACGTTATACGTTATACGTTATACGTTATACGTTATACGTTATACGTTATACGTTATACGTTATACGTTATACGTTATACGTTATACGTTATACTTAATACGTTATACGTTATACGTTATACGTTATACGTTATACGTTATACGTTGTACGTTATACACTACACGTTACATGTTATACGTTATACATTATACGTTTTACGTTATACGTTATACGTTATACGTTATACGTTATACGTTATACGTCATAGGTTATACGTTATATGTTTTACAGTATACGTTATACGTTATACGTCATACGTTATACGTTATACGTTATACGTTATACGTTATACGTTATACGTTATACGTTATACGTTATACGTTATACGTTATACGTTATACGTTATACGTTATACGTTATACGTTATACGTTATACGTTATACGTTATACGTTATACGTTATACGTTATACGTTATACGTTATACGTTATACTTAATACGTTATACGTTATACGTTATACGTTATACGTTATACGTTATACGTTATACGTTATACGTTATACGTTATACGTTATAGGTTATACGTTATACGTTATACGTTATACGTTACAAGATATACGTTATACGTCATAGGTTATACGTTGAACGTTATACGTTATACGTAGCATGTAATGCGTCATACGTTTTTCGTTATTCGTTATACGTTTTTCGTTACAAGTTATACGTTATACGTTATACGTTATACGTCATAGGTTGTACGTTATACGTTATACGTTATACGTTATACATTATGCGTTATACGTTTTACGTTATTCGTTATACGTTATACGTTATACGATATACGTTATACGTTATACGTTATACGTTATACGTTATACGTTATACGTTATACGTTATTCGTTATACGTTATACGTCATAGGTTATACGTTATACGTTATACGTTATGCGTTATACGTTATACGTAATACGTTATACGTTATGCGTTATACGTTGTACGATATTCGTTATACGTTATACGTTATTAGTTATACGTTATGCGGTATACGTTATACGTTGTACGTTACATGTTTTACGTCATAGGTTATACGTTGAACGTTATACGTTATATGTAGTATGTAATGCGTCATACGTTTTACGATATTCGTTATACGTCTTTCGTTACAAGTTATACGTTATACGTTATACGTTATACGTCATAGGTTATACGTTATACGTTACAAGTTATACGTTATACGTTATACGTTATACGTCATAGGTTATACGTTATACGTTATACGTTATACGTTATACGTTATACATTATACGTTATACGTTATACGTTATACGTTATACGTTATACGTTATACGTTATACTTTATACGTTATACGTTATACGTTATACGTTATATGTTATACGTTATACGTTATACGTTATACGTTATACGTTATACGTTATACGTTATACGTTATACGTTACACGTTATACGTTATACGTTATACGTTATACGTTATACGTCATAGGTTATACGTTATACGTTATACGTTATACGTTATACGTTATACGTTATACGTTATACGTTATACGTTATACGTTATACGTTATACGTTATACGTTATACGTTATACGTTATACGTTATACGTTATACGTTATACGTTATACGTTATACGTTATACTTAATACGTTATACGTTATACGTTATACGTTATACGTTATACGTTATACGTTATACGTTATACGTTATACGTTATAGGTTATACGTTATACGTTATACGTTATACGTTACAAGATATACGTTATACGTCATAGGTTATACGTTGAACGTTATACGTTATACGTAGCATGTAATGCGTCATACGTTTTTCGTTATTCGTTATACGTTTTTCGTTACAAGTTATACGTTATACGTTATACGTTATACGTCATAGGTTGTACGTTATACGTTATACGTTATACGTTATACATTATGCGTTATACGTTTTACGTTATTCGTTATACGTTATACGTTATACGATATACGTTATACGTTATACGTTATACGTTATACGTTATACGTTATACGTTATACGTTATACGTTATACGTCATAGGTTATACGTTATACGTTATACGTTATGCGTTATACGTTATACGTAATACGTTATACGTTATGCGTTATACGTTGTACGATATTCGTTATACGTTATACGTTATTAGTTATACGTTATGCGGTATACGTTATACGTTATACGTTATACGTTATACGTTATACGTTATACGTTATACGTTATACGTTATACGTTATACGTTATACGTTATACGTTATACGTTATACGTTATACGTTATACGTTATACGTTATACGTTATACGTTATACGTTATACGTTATACGTTATACGTTATACGTTATACGTTATGCGTTATACGTTATACGTTATACGTTATACGTTATACGATATACGTTATACGTTATACGTTATACGTTATACGTTATGCGTTATACGTTCTACGATATTCGTTATACGTTATACGTTATACGTTATACGCTATACATTATACGTTATACATTACATGTTATACGTTAAACGTTATACGTTATACGTTATACGTTATACGTTATACGTTATACGTTATACGTTATACGTTATACGTTATGCGTTATACGTTGTACGATATTCGTTATACGTTATACGTTATTAGTTATACGTTATACGGTATACGTTATACGTTGTACGTTACATGTTATACGTCATAGGTTATACGTTGAACGTTATACGTTATACGTAGTATGTAATGCGTCATACGTTTTACGTTATTCGTTATACGTTTTTCGTTACAAGTTATACGTTATACGTTATATGTTATACGTCATAAGTTATACGTTATACGTTATACGTTATGCGTTATACGTTATACGTTAAACGTTATACGTTATACGTTATACGTTATGCGTTATACGTTGTACGATATTCGTTATACGTTATACGTTATTAGTTATACGTTATACGGTATACGTTATACGTTATACGATATACGTTATACGTTATACATTATACGTTATTCGTTATACGTTGTACGTTATACGTTATACGTTATACGTTATACATTATACGTTATACGTTATACATTACATGTTATACGTTATACGTTATACGTTATACGTTATACGTTATACATTATACGTTATAGGTTATACATTACATGTTATACGTTATACGTTATACGTTATACGTTATACGGTATACGTTATACGTTGTACGTTATACGTTATACGTCATAGGTTATACGTTATACGTTATACGTTATACGTTATTAGTTATACGTTATACGGTATACGTTATACGTTGTACGTTACATGTTATACGTCATAGGTTATACGTTGAACGTTATACGTTATACGTAGTATGTAATGCGTCATACGTTTTACGTTGTTCGTTATACGTATTTCGTTACAAGTTATACGTTATTCGTTATACGTTATACGTAGCATGTAATGCGTCATACGTTTTACGTTATATGTTATACGTCATAAGTTATACGTTATACGTTATACGTCATATGTTATACGTCATAAGTTATACGTTATACGTTATACGTTATGCGTTATACGTTATACGTTATACGTTATACGTAATACGTTATACGTTATGCGTTATACGTTGTACGATATTCGTTATACGTTATACGTTATTAGTTATACGTTATACGGTATACGTTATACGTTGTACGTTACATGTTATACGTCATAGGTTATACGTTGAACGTTATACGTTATACGTAGTATGTAATGCGTCATACGTTTTACGTTATTCGTTATACGTATTTCGTTACAAGTTATACGTTATTCGTTATACGTTATACGTCATAGGTTATACGTTATACATTATACGTTATACGTTATACATTATACGTTATACGTTATACGTTATACGTTACACGTTATACGTTATACGTTATACGTTATACGTTATACGTTATACGTAATACGTTATACGTTATACGTTATACGTTATACGTTATACGTTATACGTTTTACGATATATGATATACGTTATACGTTATACGTTATACGTTATACGTTATACGTTATACTTTATACGTTATACGTTATACGTCATAGGTTATACGTTATACGTTATACGTTATACGTTATACGTTATACGTCATACGTTATACGTCATACGTTATACGTTATACGTTATACGTTATACGTTATACGTTATACGTTATACGTTATACGTTATACGTTATACGTTATACGTTATACGTTATACGTTATACGTTATACGTTATACGTTATACGTTATACGTTATACGTTATACGTTATACGTTATACGTTATACTTTATACGTTATACGTTATACGTTATACGTTATACGTTATACGTTATACGTTATACGTTATACGTTATTCGTTATACGTTGTACGTTATACGTTATACGTTATACGTTATACATTATACGGTATACGTTATACATTACATGTTATACGTTATACGTTATACGTTATACGTTATACGTTATACGTTATACGTTATACGTTATACGTTATACGTTATACGTTATACGTTATACGTTATACGTTATACATTACATGTTATACGTTATACATTATACGTTATACGTTATACGTTATACGTTATACGTTATACGTTATACGTTATTCGTTATACGTTGTACGTTATACGTTATACGTTATACATTACATGTTATACGTTAAACGTTATACGTTATACGTTATACGTTATACGTTATACGTTATACGTTATACGTTATACGTTATACGTTATGCGTTATACGTTGTACGATATTCGTTATACGTTATACGTTATTAGTTATACGTTATACGGTATACGTTATACGTTGTACGTTACATGTTATACGTCATAGGTTATACGTTGAACGTTATACGTTATACGTAGTATGTAATGCGTCATACGTTTTACGTTATTCGTTATACGTTTTTCGTTACATGTTATACGTTATACGTTATATGTTATACGTCATAAGTTATACGTTATACGTTATACGTTATGCGTTATACGTTATACGTTATACGTTATACGTTATACGTTATACGTTATGCGTTATACGTTGTACGATATTCGTTATACGTTATACGTTATTAGTTATACGTTATACGGTATACGTTATACGTTGTACGTTACATGTTATACGTCATAGGTTATACGTTGAACGTTATACGTTATACGTAGTATGTAATGCGTCATACGTTTTACGTTATTCGTTATACGTATTTCGTTACAAGTTATACGTTATACGTTATACGTTATACGTCATAGGTTATACGTTATACGTTATACGTTATACGTTATACATTATACGTTATACGTTATACGTTATACGTTACACGTTATACGTTATACGTTATACGTTATACGTTATACGTTATTAGTTATACGTTATGCGGTATACGTTATACGTTATACGTTATACGTTATACGTTATATGTTATACGTCATAAGTTATACGTTATACGTTATACGTTATGCGTTATACGTTATACGTTATACGTTATACGTAATACGTTATACGTTATGCGTTATACGTTGTACGATATTCGTTATACGTTATACGTTATTAGTTATACGTTATACGGTATACGTTATACGTTGTACGTTACATGTTATACGTCATAGGTTATACGTTATACGTTATACGTTATACGTTATACGTTATACGTTATACGTTATACGTTATGCGTTATACGTTATACGTTATACGTTATACGTTATACGTTATACTTTATACGTTATACGTTATACGTTATACGTTATACGTTATACGTTATACGTTATACGTTATACGTTATTCGTTATACGTTGTACGTTATACGTTATACGTTATACGTTATACATTATACGGTATACGTTATACATTACATGTTATACGTTATACGTTATACGTTATACGTTATACGTTATACGTTATACGTTATACGTTATACGTTATACGTTATACGTTATACGTTATACGTTATACGTTATACGTTATACGTTATACATTACATGTTATACGTTATACATTATACGTTATACGTTATACGTTATACGTTATACGTTATACGTTATACGTTATTCGTTATACGTTGTACGTTATACGTTATACGTTATACGTTATACGTTATACATTACATGTTATACGTTATACGTTATACGTTATACGTTATACGTTACACGTTATACGTTATACGTTATACGTTATACGTTATACGTTATACGTTATACGTTATACGTTATACGTTATACGTTACACATTACATGTTATACGTTATACATTATACGTTATACGTTATACGTTATACGTTATACGTTATACGATATACGTTATACGTTATACATTATACGTTATTCGTTATACGTTGTACGTTATACGTTATACGTTATACGTTATACATTATACGTTATACGTTATACATTACATGTTATACGTTATACGTTATACGTTATACGTTATACGTTATACATTATACGTTATAGGTTATACATTACATGTTATACGTTATACGTTATACGTTATACGGTATACGTTATACGTTGTACGTTATACGTTATACGTCATAGGTTATACGTTATACGTTATACGTTATACGTTATACATAACATGTTATACGTTATACATTATACGTTATACGTTATACGTTATACGTTATACGTTATACGTTATACGTTATACGTTATACGTTATACGTTATTCGTTATACGTTTTACGTTATACGTTATACGTTATACGTTATACATTATACGTTATACGTTATACATTACATGTTATACGTTATACGTTATACGTTATACGTTATACGTTATACGTTATACGTTATACGTTATACGTTATACATTACATGTTATACGTTATACATTATACGTTATACGTTATACGTTATACGTTATACGTTATACGTTATACGTTATACGTTATACGTTATACGTTATACGTTATACGTTATACGTTATACGTTATACGTTATACGTTATACGTCATACGTTATACGTCATACGTTATACGTTATACGTTATACTTTATACGTTATACGTTATACGTTATACGTTATACGTTATACTTTATACGTTGTACGTTATTCGTTATACGTTTTACGTTATACGTTATACGTTATACGTTATACGTTATACGTTATACGTTATACATTACATGTTATACGTTATACGTTATACGGTATACGTTATACGTTATACGTTATACGTTATACGTTATACGTTATACGTTATACGTTATACGTTATACGTTATACGTTATACGTTATACGTTATACGTTATACGTTATACGTTATACGTTATACGTTATACGTTATACGTTATACGTTATACGTTATACGTTATACGTTATACATTACATGTTGTACGTTATACGTTATACGTTATACGTTATACGTTATACGTTATACGTCATACGTTATACGTCATACGTTATACGTTATACGTTATACGTTATACGTTATACGTTATACGTTATACGTTATACGTTATACGTTATACGTTATACGTTGTACGTTATACGTTATACGTTATACGTTATACGTTATACTTTATACGTTTTACGTTATACGTTATACGTTATACGTTATACGTTATACGTTATTCGTTATACGTTCTACGTTATACGTTATACGTTATACGTTATACATTATACGGTATACGTTATACATTACATGTTATACGTTATACGTTATACGTTATACGTTATACGTTATA
This sequence comes from Ptiloglossa arizonensis, assembly GCF_051014685.1. Classification (NCBI taxonomy): domain Eukaryota; kingdom Metazoa; phylum Arthropoda; class Insecta; order Hymenoptera; family Colletidae; genus Ptiloglossa; species Ptiloglossa arizonensis. The sequence continues at coordinate 307,797 of NW_027478744.1, read as the reverse complement.
CGTTATACGTTATACGTTATACGTTATACGTTATACGTTATACGTTATACGTTATACGTTATACGTTATACGTTATACGTTATACGTTATACATTACATGTTATACGTTATACATTATACGTTATACGTTATACGTTATACGTTATACGTTATACGTTATACGTTATACGTTATTCGTTATACGTTGTACGTTATACGTTATACGTTATACGTTATACGTTATACATTATACGTTATACGTTATACATTACATGTTATACGTTATACGTTATACGTTATACGTTATACGTTATACGTTATACGTTATACGTTATACATAACATGTTATACGTTATACATTATACGTTATACGTTATACGTTATACATTACATGTTATACGTTATACGTTATACGTTATACGTTATACGTTATACGTTATACGTTATACGTTATACGTTATACGTTATACGTTATACGTTATACGTTATACGTTATACGTTATACGTTATACATAACATGTTATACGTTATACATTATACGTTATACGTTATACGTTATACGTTATACGTTATACGTTATACGTTATACGTTATACGTTATACGTTATACGTTATTCGTTATACGTTGTACGTTATACGTTATACGTTATACGTTATACATTATACGTTATACGTTATACATTACATGTTATACGTTATACGTTATACGTTATACGTTATACGTTATACGTTATACGTTATACGTTATACATTATACGTTATAGGTTATACATTACATGTTATACGTTATACGTTATACGTTATACGTTATACGGTATACGTTATACGTTGTACGTTATACGTTATACGTCATAGGTTATACGTTATACGTTATACGTTATACGTTATACATTATACGTTATACGTTATACGTTATACGTTATACGTTATACGTTATACGTTATACGTTATACGTTATACGTTATACGTTATACGTTATACGTTATACGTTATACGTTATACGTTATACGTTATACGTTATACGTTATACATTACATGTTGTACGTTATACGTTATACGTTATACGTTATACGTTATACGTTATACGTCATACGTTATACGTCATACGTTATACGTTATACGTTATACGTTATACGTCATAGGTTATACGTTATACGTTATACGTTATACGTTATACATTATACGTTATACGTTATACGTTATACGTTGTACGTTATACGTTATACGTTATACATTATACGTTATACGTTATACATTACATGTTATACGTTATACGTTATACGTTATACGTCATAGGTTATACGTTATACGTTATACGTTATACGTTATACATCATACGTTATACGTTATACATTACATGTTATACGTTATACGTTATACCTTATACGTTATACGTTATACGTAATACGTTATACGTTATACGTTATACGTTATACGTTATACGTTATACGTTATACGTTATACTTTATACGTTATACGTTATACGTCATAGGTTATACGTTATACGTTATACGTTATACGTTATACGTTATACGTTATACGTCATACGTTATACGTCATACGTTATACGTTATACGTTATACTTTATACGTTATACGTTATACGTTATACGTTATACATTATACGTTATGCGTTATACGTTATACGTTATACGTTATAGGTTATACATTATACGTTATACGTTATACGTTATACGTTATACGTTATACGTTATACGTTATACGTTATACGTTATACGTTATACGTTACACGTTATACGTAATACGTTATACGTTATACGTTATACGTTATACGTTATACGTTATACGTTATACTTTATACGTTATACGTTATACGTCATAGGTTATACGTTATACGTTATACGTTATACGTTATACGTTATACGTTATACGTCATACGTTGTACGTCATACGTTATACGTCATACGTTATACGTCATACGTTATACGTTATACGTTATACGTTATACGTCATAGGTTATACGTTATACGTTATACGTTATACGTTATACATTATACGTTATACGTTATACGTTATACGTTGTACGTTATACGTTATACGTTATACATTATACGTTATACGTTATACATTACATGTTATACGTTATACGTTATACGTTATACGTCATAGGTTATACGTTATACGTTATACGTTATACGTTATACATCATACGTTATACGTTATACATTACATGTTATACGTTATACGTTATACCTTATACGTTATACGTTATACGTAATACGTTATACGTTATACGTTATACGTTATACGTTATACGTTATACGTTATACTTTATACGTTATACGTTATACGTCATAGGTTATACGTTATACGTTATACGTTATACGTTATACGTTATACGTTATACGTCATACGTTATACGTCATACGTTATACGTTATACGTTATACTTTATACGTTATACGTTATACGTTATACGTTATACATTATACGTTATGCGTTATACGTTATACGTTATACGTTATAGGTTATACATTATACGTTATACGTTATACGTTATACGTTATACGTTATACGTTATACGTTATACGTTATACGTTATACGTTATACGTTACACGTTATACGTAATACGTTATACGTTATACGTTATACGTTATACGTTATACGTTATACGTTATACTTTATACGTTATACGTTATACGTCATAGGTTATACGTTATACGTTATACGTTATACGTTATACGTTATACGTTATACGTCATACGTTATACGTCATACGTTATACGTTATACGTTATACTTTATACGTTATACGTTATACGTTATACGTTATACTTTATACGTTATACGTTATTCGTTATACGTTTTACGTTATACGTTATACGTTATACGTTATACGTTATACATTATACGTTATACGTTATACATTACATGTTATACGTTATACGTTATACGTTATACGTTATACGTTATACGTTATACGTTATACGTTATACGTTATACGTTATACGTTATACGTTATACGTTATACGTTATACGTTATACGTTATACGTTATACGTTATACGTTATACGTTATACGTTATACGTTATACGTTATACATTACATGTTGTACGTTATACGTTATACGTTATACGTTATACGTTATACGTTATACGTCATACGTTATACGTCATACGTTATACGTTATACGTTATACGTTATACGTTATACGTTATACGTTATACGTTATACGTTATACGTTATACGTTATACGTTATACGTTGTACGTTATACGTTATACGTTATACGTTATACGTTATACGTTATACATTACATGTTGTACGTTATACGTTATACGTTATACGTTATACGTTATACGTTATACGTCATACGTTATACGTCATACGTTATACGTTATACGTTATACGTTATACGTTATACGTTATACGTTATACGTTATACGTTATACGTTATACGTTATACGTTATACGTTATACATTACATGTTGTACGTTATACGTTATACGTTATACGTTATACGTTATACGTTATACGTCATACGTTATACGTCATACGTTATACGTTATACGTTATACGGTATACGTTATACGTTATACGTTATACGTTATACGTTATACGTTATACGTTATACGTTATACGTTATACGTTATACGTTATACGTAATACGTTATACGTTATACGTTATACGTTATACGTTATACGTTATACGTTATACTTTATACGTTATACGTTATACGTCATAGGTTATACGTTATACGTTATACGTTATACGTTATACGTTATACGTTATACGTCATACGTTATACGTCATACGTTATACGTTATACGTTATACTTTATACGTTATACGTTATACGTTATACGTTATACTTTATACGTTATACGTTATTCGTTATACGTTTTACGTTATACGTTATACGTTATACGTTATACATTATACGTTACACGTTATACATTACATGTTATACGTTATACGTTATACGTTATACGTTATACGTTATACGTTATACGTTATTCGTTATACGTTGTACGTTATACGTTATACGTTATACGTTATACGTTATACATTATACGTTATACGTTATACATTACATGTTATACGTTATACGTTATACGTTATACGTTATACGTTATACGTTATACGTTATACGTTATACATAACATGTTATACGTTATACATTATACGTTATACGTTATACGTTATACGTTATACGTTATACGTTATACGTTATACGTTATACGTTATACGTTATACGTTATACGTTATACGTTATACGTTATACATAACATGTTATACGTTATACATTATACGTTATACGTTATACGTTATACGTTATACGTTATACGTTATACGTTATACGTTATACGTTATACGTTATACGTTATACGTTATTCGTTATACGTTGTACGTTATACGTTATACGTTATACGTTATACATTATACGTTATACGTTAAACATTACATGTTATACGTTATACGTTATACGTTATACGTTATACGTTATACATTATACGTTATAGGTTATACATTACATGTTATACGTTATACGTTATACGTTATACGTTATACGGTATACGTTATACGTTGTACGTTATACGTTATACGTCATAGGTTATACGTTATACGTTATACGTTATACGTTATACATTATACGTTATACGTTATACGTTATACGTTATACGTTATACGTTATACGTTATACGTTATACGTTATACGTTATACGTTATACGTTATACGTTATACGTTATACGTTATACGTTATACGTTATACGTTATACGTTATACGTTATACGTTATACGTTATACGTTATACGTTATACGTTATACGTTATACGTTATACGTTATACGTTATACGTTATACATTATACGTTATGCGTTATACGTTATACGTTATACGTTATAGGTTATACATTATACGTTATACGTTATACGTTATACGTTATACGTTATACGTTATACGTTATACGTTATACGTTATACGTTATACGTTATACGTTATACGTTATACGTTATACATTACATGTTGTACGTTATACGTTATACGTTATACGTTATACGTTATACGTTATACGTCATACGTTATACGTTATACGTCATACGTTATACGTTATACGTTATACGTTATACGTCATAGGTTATACGTTATACGTTATACGTTATACGTTATACATTATACGTTATACGTTATACGTTATACGTTGTACGTTATACGTTATACGTTATACATTATACGTTATACGTTATACATTACATGTTATACGTTATACGTTATACGTTATACGTCATAGGTTATACGTTATACGTTATACGTTATACGTTATACATCATACGTTATACGTTATACATTACATGTTATACGTTATACGTTATACCTTATACGTTATACGTTATACGTAATACGTTATACGTTATACGTTATACGTTATACGTTATACGTTATACGTTATACTTTATACGTTATACGTTATACGTCATAGGTTATACGTTATACGTTATACGTTATACGTTATACGTTATACGTTATACGTCATACGTTATACGTCATACGTTATACGTTATACGTTATCTTTATACGTTATACGTTATACGTTATACGTTATACATTATACGTTATGCGTTATACGTAATACGTTATACGTTATAGGTTATACATTATACGTTATACGTTATACGTTATACGTTATACGTTATACGTTATACGTTATACGTTATACGTTATACATTATACGTTATACGTTATACGTTATACGTTATACGTTATACGTTATACGTCATACGTTATACGACATACGTTATACGTTATACGTTATACGTTATACGTTATACGTTATACGTCATACGTTATACGTCATACGTTATACGTTATACGTTATACGTTATACGTTATACGTTATACGTTATACATTATACGTTATACGTTATACGTTATACGTTATACGTTATACGTTATACATTATACGTTATACGTTATACGTTATACGTTATACGTTATACGTTATACGTCATACGTTATACGACATACGTTATACGTTATACGTTATACGTTATACGTTATACGTTATACATTATACGTTATACGTTATACATTACATGTTATACGTTATACGTTATACGTTATACGTTGTACGTTATACGTTATACGTCATAGGTTATACGTTATACGTTATACTTTATACGTTATACGTTATACGTTATACGTTATACGTTATACGTTATACGTTATACGTTATTCGTTATACGTTTTACGCTATACGTTATACGTTATACGTTATACATTATACGTTATACGTTATACATTACATGTTATACGTTATACGTTATACGTTATACGTTATACGTTATACGTTATACATTACATGTTGTACGTTATACGTTATACGTTATACGTTATACGTTATACGTTATACGTCATACGTTATACGTCATACGTTATACGTTATACGTTATACGGTATACGTTATACGTTATACGTTATACGTTATACGTTATACGTTATACGTTATACGTTATACGTTATACGTTATACGTTATACGTAATACGTTATACGTTATACGTTATACGTTATACGTTATACGTTATACGTTACACTTTATACGTTATACGTTATACGTCATAGGTTATACGTTATACGTTATACGTTATACGTTATACGTTATACGTTATACGTCATACGTTATACGTCATACGTTATACGTTATACGTTATACTTTATACGTTATACGTTATACGTTATACGTTATACTTTATACGTTATACGTTATACGTTATACGTTATACGTTATACGTTATACGTTATACGTTATACGTTATACGTTATACGTTATACGTTATACGTTATACGTTATACATAACATGTTATACGTTATACATTATACGTTATACGTTATACGTTATACGTTATACGTTATACGTTATACGTTATACGTTATACGTTATACGTTATACGTTATACGTTATACGTTATACATAACATGTTATACGTTATACATTATACGTTATACGTTATACGTTATACGTTATACGTTATACGTTATACGTTATACGTTATACGTTATACGTTATACGTTATACGTTATACGTTATACGTTATTCGTTATACGTTGTACGTTATACGTTATACGTTATACGTTATACATTATACGTTATACGTTATACATTACATGTTATACGTTATACGTTATACGTTATACGTTATACGTTATACATTATACGTTATAGGTTATACATTACATGTTATACGTTATACGTTATACGTTATACGTTATACGGTATACGTTATACGTTGTACGTTATACGTTATACGTCATAGGTTATACGTTATACGTTATACGTTATACGTTATACATTATACGTTATACGTTATACGTTATACGTTATACGTTATACGTTATACGTTATACGTTATACGTTATACGTTATACGTTATACGTTATACGTTATACGTTATACGTTATACGTTATACGTTATACGTTATACGTTATACGTTATACGTTATACGTTATACGTTATACGTTATACGTTATACGTTATACGTTATACGTTATACATTATACGTTATGCGTTATACGTTATACGTTATACGTTATAGGTTATACATTATACGTTATACGTTATACGTTATACGTTATACGTTATACGTTATACGTTATACGTTATACGTTATACGTTATACGTTATACGTTATACGTTATACGTTATACATTACATGTTGTACGTTATACGTTATACGTTATACGTTATACGTTATACGTTATACGTCATACGTTATACGTTATACGTCATACGTTATACGTTATACGTTATACGTTATACGTCATAGGTTATACGTTATACGTTATACGTTATACGTTATACATTATACGTTATACGTTATACGTTATACGTTGTACGTTATACGTTATACGTTATACATTATACGTTATACGTTATACATTACATGTTATACGTTATACGTTATACGTTATACGTCATAGGTTATACGTTATACGTTATACGTTATACGTTATACATCATACGTTATACGTTATACATTACATGTTATACGTTATACGTTATACCTTATACGTTATACGTTATACGTAATACGTTATACGTTATACGTTATACGTTATACGTTATACGTTATACGTTATACTTTATACGTTATACGTTATACGTCATAGGTTATACGTTATACGTTATACGTTATACGTTATACGTTATACGTTATACGTCATACGTTATACGTCATACGTTATACGTTATACGTTATCTTTATACGTTATACGTTATACGTTATACGTTATACATTATACGTTATGCGTTATACGTTATACGTTATACGTTATAGGTTATACATTATACGTTATACGTTATACGTTATACGTTATACGTTATACGTTATACGTTATACGTTATACATTATACGTTATAGGTTATACATTACATGTTATACGTTATACGTTATACGTTATACGTTATACGGTATACGTTATACGTTGTACGTTATACGTTATACGTCATAGGTTATACGTTATACGTTATACGTTATACGTTATACATTATACGTTATACGTTATACGTTATACGTTATACGTTATACGTTATACGTTATACGTTATACGTTATACGTTATACGTTATACGTTATACGTTATACGTTATACGTTATACGTTATACGTTATACGTTATACGTTATACGTTATACGTTATACGTTATACGTTATACGTTATACGTTATACGTTATACGTTATACGTTATACATTATACGTTATGCGTTATACGTTATACGTTATACGTTATAGGTTATACATTATACGTTATACGTTATACGTTATACGTTATACGTTATACGTTATACGTTATACGTTATACGTTATACGTTATACGTTATACGTTATACGTTATACGTTATACATTACATGTTGTACGTTATACGTTATACGTTATACGTTATACGTTATACGTTATACGTCATACGTTATACGTTATACGTCATACGTTATACGTTATACGTTATACGTTATACGTCATAGGTTATACGTTATACGTTATACGTTATACGTTATACATTATACGTTATACGTTATACGTTATACGTTGTACGTTATACGTTATACGTTATACATTATACGTTATACGTTATACATTACATGTTATACGTTATACGTTATACGTTATACGTCATAGGTTATACGTTATACGTTATACGTTATACGTTATACATCATACGTTATACGTTATACATTACATGTTATACGTTATACGTTATACCTTATACGTTATACGTTATACGTAATACGTTATACGTTATACGTTATACGTTATACGTTATACGTTATACGTTATACTTTATACGTTATACGTTATACGTCATAGGTTATACGTTATACGTTATACGTTATACGTTATACGTTATACGTTATACGTCATACGTTATACGTCATACGTTATACGTTATACGTTATCTTTATACGTTATACGTTATACGTTATACGTTATACATTATACGTTATGCGTTATACGTTATACGTTATACGTTATAGGTTATACATTATACGTTATACGTTATACGTTATACGTTATACGTTATACGTTATACGTTATACGTTATACGTTATACATTATACGTTATACGTTATACGTTATACGTTATACGTCATACGTTATACGTCATACGTTATACGTTATACGTTATACTTTATACGTTATACGTTATACGTTATACGTTATACATTATACGTTATGCGTTATACGTTATACGTTATACGTTATAGGTTATACATTATACGTTATACGTTATACGTTATACGTTATACGTTATACGTTATACGTTATACGTTATACGTTATACGTTATACGTTACACGTTATACGTAATACGTTATACGTTATACGTTATACGTTATACGTTATACGTTATACGTTATACTTTATACGTTATACGTTATACGTCATAGGTTATACGTTATACGTTATACGTTATACGTTATACGTTATACGTTATACGTCATACGTTGTACGTCATACGTTATACGTCATACGTTATACGTCATACGTTATACGTTATACGTTATACGTTATACGTCATAGGTTATACGTTATACGTTATACGTTATACGTTATACATTATACGTTATACGTTATACGTTATACGTTGTACGTTATACGTTATACGTTATACATTATACGTTATACGTTATACATTACATGTTATACGTTATACGTTATACGTTATACGTCATAGGTTATACGTTATACGTTATACGTTATACGTTATACATCATACGTTATACGTTATACATTACATGTTATACGTTATACGTTATACCTTATACGTTATACGTTATACGTAATACGTTATACGTTATACGTTATACGTTATACGTTATACGTTATACGTTATACTTTATACGTTATACGTTATACGTCATAGGTTATACGTTATACGTTATACGTTATACGTTATACGTTATACGTTATACGTCATACGTTATACGTCATACGTTATACGTTATACGTTATACTTTATACGTTATACGTTATACGTTATACGTTATACATTATACGTTATGCGTTATACGTTATACGTTATACGTTATAGGTTATACATTATACGTTATACGTTATACGTTATACGTTATACGTTATACGTTATACGTTATACGTTATACGTTATACGTTATACGTTACACGTTATACGTAATACGTTATACGTTATACGTTATACGTTATACGTTATACGTTATACGTTATACTTTATACGTTATACGTTATACGTCATAGGTTATACGTTATACGTTATACGTTATACGTTATACGTTATACGTTATACGTCATACGTTATACGTCATACGTTATACGTTATACGTTATACTTTATACGTTATACGTTATACGTTATACGTTATACTTTATACGTTATACGTTATTCGTTATACGTTTTACGTTATACGTTATACGTTATACGTTATACGTTATACATTATACGTTATACGTTATACATTACATGTTATACGTTATACGTTATACGTTATACGTTATACGTTATACGTTATACGTTATACGTTATACGTTATACGTTATACGTTATACGTTATACGTTATACGTTATACGTTATACGTTATACGTTATACGTTATACGTTATACGTTATACGTTATACGTTATACGTTATACATTACATGTTGTACGTTATACGTTATACGTTATACGTTATACGTTATACGTTATACGTCATACGTTATACGTCATACGTTATACGTTATACGTTATACGTTATACGTTATACGTTATACGTTATACGTTATACGTTATACGTTATACGTTATACGTTATACGTTGTACGTTATACGTTATACGTTATACGTTATACGTTATACGTTATACATTACATGTTGTACGTTATACGTTATACGTTATACGTTATACGTTATACGTTATACGTCATACGTTATACGTCATACGTTATACGTTATACGTTATACGTTATACGTTATACGTTATACGTTATACGTTATACGTTATACGTTATACGTTATACGTTATACGTTATACATTACATGTTGTACGTTATACGTTATACGTTATACGTTATACGTTATACGTTATACGTCATACGTTATACGTCATACGTTATACGTTATACGTTATACGGTATACGTTATACGTTATACGTTATACGTTATACGTTATACGTTATACGTTATACGTTATACGTTATACGTTATACGTTATACGTAATACGTTATACGTTATACGTTATACGTTATACGTTATACGTTATACGTTATACTTTATACGTTATACGTTATACGTCATAGGTTATACGTTATACGTTATACGTTATACGTTATACGTTATACGTTATACGTCATACGTTATACGTCATACGTTATACGTTATACGTTATACTTTATACGTTATACGTTATACGTTATACGTTATACTTTATACGTTATACGTTATTCGTTATACGTTTTACGTTATACGTTATACGTTATACGTTATACATTATACGTTACACGTTATACATTACATGTTATACGTTATACGTTATACGTTATACGTTATACGTTATACGTTATACGTTATTCGTTATACGTTGTACGTTATACGTTATACGTTATACGTTATACGTTATACATTATACGTTATACGTTATACATTACATGTTATACGTTATACGTTATACGTTATACGTTATACGTTATACGTTATACGTTATACGTTATACATAACATGTTATACGTTATACATTATACGTTATACGTTATACGTTATACGTTATACGTTATACGTTATACGTTATACGTTATACGTTATACGTTATACGTTATACGTTATACGTTATACGTTATACGTTATACATAACATGTTATACGTTATACATTATACGTTATACGTTATACGTTATACGTTATACGTTATACGTTATACGTTATACGTTATACGTTATACGTTATACGTTATACGTTATTCGTTATACGTTGTACGTTATACGTTATACGTTATACGTTATACATTATACGTTATACGTTAAACATTACATGTTATACGTTATACGTTATACGTTATACGTTATACGTTATACATTATACGTTATAGGTTATACATTACATGTTATACGTTATACGTTATACGTTATACGTTATACGGTATACGTTATACGTTGTACGTTATACGTTATACGTCATAGGTTATACGTTATACGTTATACGTTATACGTTATACATTATACGTTATACGTTATACGTTATACGTTATACGTTATACGTTATACGTTATACGTTATACGTTATACGTTATACGTTATACGTTATACGTTATACGTTATACGTTATACGTTATACGTTATACGTTATACGTTATACGTTATACGTTATACGTTATACGTTATACGTTATACGTTATACGTTATACGTTATACGTTATACGTTATACGTTATACGTTATACATTATACGTTATGCGTTATACGTTATACGTTATACGTTATAGGTTATACATTATACGTTATACGTTATACGTTATACGTTATACGTTATACGTTATACGTTATACGTTATACGTTATACGTTATACGTTATACGTTATACGTTATACGTTATACGTTATACATTACATGTTGTACGTTATACGTTATACGTTATACGTTATACGTTATACGTTATACGTCATACGTTATACGTTATACGTCATACGTTATACGTTATACGTTATACGTTATACGTCATAGGTTATACGTTATACGTTATACGTTATACGTTATACATTATACGTTATACGTTATACGTTATACGTTGTACGTTATACGTTATACGTTATACATTATACGTTATACGTTATACATTACATGTTATACGTTATACGTTATACGTTATACGTCATAGGTTATACGTTATACGTTATACGTTATACGTTATACATCATACGTTATACGTTATACATTACATGTTATACGTTATACGTTATACCTTATACGTTATACGTTATACGTAATACGTTATACGTTATACGTTATACGTTATACGTTATACGTTATACGTTATACTTTATACGTTATACGTTATACGTCATAGGTTATACGTTATACGTTATACGTTATACGTTATACGTTATACGTTATACGTCATACGTTATACGTCATACGTTATACGTTATACGTTATCTTTATACGTTATACGTTATACGTTATACGTTATACATTATACGTTATGCGTTATACGTTATACGTTATACGTTATAGGTTATACATTATACGTTATACGTTATACGTTATACGTTATACGTTATACGTTATACGTTATACGTTATACGTTATACATTATACGTTATACGTTATACGTTATACGTTATACGTTATACGTTATACGTCATACGTTATACGACATACGTTATACGTTATACGTTATACGTTATACGTTATACGTTATACGTCATACGTTATACGTCATACGTTATACGTTATACGTTATACGTTATACGTTATACGTTATACGTTATACATTATACGTTATACGTTATACGTTATACGTTATACGTTATACGTTATACATTATACGTTATACGTTATACGTTATACGTTATACGTTATACGTTATACGTCATACGTTATACGACATACGTTATACGTTATACGTTATACGTTATACGTTATACGTTATACATTATACGTTATACGTTATACATTACATGTTATACGTTATACGTTATACGTTATACGTTGTACGTTATACGTTATACGTCATAGGTTATACGTTATACGTTATACTTTATACGTTATACGTTATACGTTATACGTTATACGTTATACGTTATACGTTATACGTTATTCGTTATACGTTTTACGCTATACGTTATACGTTATACGTTATACATTATACGTTATACGTTATACATTACATGTTATACGTTATACGTTATACGTTATACGTTATACGTTATACGTTATACATTACATGTTGTACGTTATACGTTATACGTTATACGTTATACGTTATACGTTATACGTCATACGTTATACGTCATACGTTATACGTTATACGTTATACGGTATACGTTATACGTTATACGTTATACGTTATACGTTATACGTTATACGTTATACGTTATACGTTATACGTTATACGTTATACGTAATACGTTATACGTTATACGTTATACGTTATACGTTATACGTTATACGTTACACTTTATACGTTATACGTTATACGTCATAGGTTATACGTTATACGTTATACGTTATACGTTATACGTTATACGTTATACGTCATACGTTATACGTCATACGTTATACGTTATACGTTATACTTTATACGTTATACGTTATACGTTATACGTTATACTTTATACGTTATACGTTATTCGTTATACGTTTTACGTTATACGTTATACGTTATACGTTATACATTATACGTTATACGTTATACATTACATGTTATACGTTATACGTTATACGTTATACGTTATACGTTATACGTTATACGTTATTCGTTATACGTTGTACGTTATACGTTATACGTTATACGTTATACATTATACGTTATACGTTATACATTACATGTTATACGTTATACGTTATACGTTATACGTTATACGTTATACGTTGTACGTTATACGTTATACGTTATACGTTATACATTATACGTTATACGTTATACATTACATGCTATACGTTATACGTTATACGTTATACGTTATACGTTATACGTTATACGTTATACGTTATACGTTATACGTTATACGTTATACGTTATACGTTATACGTTATACGTTATACGTTATACGTTATACGTTATACATAACATGTTATACGTTATACATTATACGTTATACGTTATACGTTATACGTTATACGTTATACGTTATACGTTATACGTTATACGTTATACGTTATACGTTATACGTTATACGTTATACATAACATGTTATACGTTATACATTATACGTTATACGTTATACGTTATACGTTATACGTTATACGTTATACGTTATACGTTATACGTTATACGTTATACGTTATACGTTATACGTTATACGTTATTCGTTATACGTTGTACGTTATACGTTATACGTTATACGTTATACATTATACGTTATACGTTATACATTACATGTTATACGTTATACGTTATACGTTATACGTTATACGTTATACATTATACGTTATAGGTTATACATTACATGTTATACGTTATACGTTATACGTTATACGTTATACGGTATACGTTATACGTTGTACGTTATACGTTATACGTCATAGGTTATACGTTATACGTTATACGTTATACGTTATACATTATACGTTATACGTTATACGTTATACGTTATACGTTATACGTTATACGTTATACGTTATACGTTATACGTTATACGTTATACGTTATACGTTATACGTTATACGTTATACGTTATACGTTATACGTTATACGTTATACGTTATACGTTATACGTTATACGTTATACGTTATACGTTATACGTTATACGTTATACGTTATACGTTATACATTATACGTTATGCGTTATACGTTATACGTTATACGTTATAGGTTATACATTATACGTTATACGTTATACGTTATACGTTATACGTTATACGTTATACGTTATACGTTATACGTTATACGTTATACGTTATACGTTATACGTTATACGTTATACATTACATGTTGTACGTTATACGTTATACGTTATACGTTATACGTTATACGTTATACGTCATACGTTATACGTTATACGTCATACGTTATACGTTATACGTTATACGTTATACGTCATAGGTTATACGTTATACGTTATACGTTATACGTTATACATTATACGTTATACGTTATACGTTATACGTTGTACGTTATACGTTATACGTTATACATTATACGTTATACGTTATACATTACATGTTATACGTTATACGTTATACGTTATACGTCATAGGTTATACGTTATACGTTATACGTTATACGTTATACATCATACGTTATACGTTATACATTACATGTTATACGTTATACGTTATACCTTATACGTTATACGTTATACGTAATACGTTATACGTTATACGTTATACGTTATACGTTATACGTTATACGTTATACTTTATACGTTATACGTTATACGTCATAGGTTATACGTTATACGTTATACGTTATACGTTATACGTTATACGTTATACGTCATACGTTATACGTCATACGTTATACGTTATACGTTATCTTTATACGTTATACGTTATACGTTATACGTTATACATTATACGTTATGCGTTATACGTTATACGTTATACGTTATAGGTTATACATTATACGTTATACGTTATACGTTATACGTTATACGTTATACGTTATACGTTATACGTTATACATTATACGTTATAGGTTATACATTACATGTTATACGTTATACGTTATACGTTATACGTTATACGGTATACGTTATACGTTGTACGTTATACGTTATACGTCATAGGTTATACGTTATACGTTATACGTTATACGTTATACATTATACGTTATACGTTATACGTTATACGTTATACGTTATACGTTATACGTTATACGTTATACGTTATACGTTATACGTTATACGTTATACGTTATACGTTATACGTTATACGTTATACGTTATACGTTATACGTTATACGTTATACGTTATACGTTATACGTTATACGTTATACGTTATACGTTATACGTTATACGTTATACGTTATACGTTATACATTATACGTTATGCGTTATACGTTATACGTTATACGTTATAGGTTATACATTATACGTTATACGTTATACGTTATACGTTATACGTTATACGTTATACGTTATACGTTATACGTTATACGTTATACGTTATACGTTATACGTTATACGTTATACATTACATGTTGTACGTTATACGTTATACGTTATACGTTATACGTTATACGTTATACGTCATACGTTATACGTTATACGTCATACGTTATACGTTATACGTTATACGTTATACGTCATAGGTTATACGTTATACGTTATACGTTATACGTTATACATTATACGTTATACGTTATACGTTATACGTTGTACGTTATACGTTATACGTTATACATTATACGTTATACGTTATACATTACATGTTATACGTTATACGTTATACGTTATACGTCATAGGTTATACGTTATACGTTATACGTTATACGTTATACATCATACGTTATACGTTATACATTACATGTTATACGTTATACGTTATACCTTATACGTTATACGTTATACGTAATACGTTATACGTTATACGTTATACGTTATACGTTATACGTTATACGTTATACTTTATACGTTATACGTTATACGTCATAGGTTATACGTTATACGTTATACGTTATACGTTATACGTTATACGTTATACGTCATACGTTATACGTCATACGTTATACGTTATACGTTATCTTTATACGTTATACGTTATACGTTATACGTTATACATTATACGTTATGCGTTATACGTTATACGTTATACGTTATAGGTTATACATTATACGTTATACGTTATACGTTATACGTTATACGTTATACGTTATACGTTATACGTTATACGTTATACATTATACGTTATACGTTATACGTTATACGTTATACGTTATACGTTATACGTCATACGTTATACGACATACGTTATACGTTATACGTTATACGTTATACGTTATACGTTATACGTCATACGTTATACGTCATACGTTATACGTTATACGTTATACGTTATACGTTATACGTTATACGTTATACATTATACGTTATACGTTATACGTTATACGTTATACGTTATACGTTATACATTATACGTTATACGTTATACGTTATACGTTATACGTTATACGTTATACGTCATACGTTATACGACATACGTTATACGTTATACGTTATACGTTATACGTTATACGTTATACATTATACGTTATACGTTATACATTACATGTTATACGTTATACGTTATACGTTATACGTTGTACGTTATACGTTATACGTCATAGGTTATACGTTATACGTTATACTTTATACGTTATACGTTATACGTTATACGTTATACGTTATACGTTATACGTTATACGTTATTCGTTATACGTTTTACGCTATACGTTATACGTTGTACGTTATACATTATACGTTATACGTTATACATTACATGTTATACGTTATACGTTATACGTTATACGTTATACGTCATACGTTATACGTTATACATTATACGTTATACGTTATACGTTATACGTTATACGTTATACGTTATACATTATACGTTATACGTTATACGTTATACGTTATACGTTATACGTTATACATTATACGTTATACGTTATACGTTATACGTTATACGTTATACGTTATACGTTAAACGTTATACGTTATACGTTATACGTAATACGTTATACGTTATACGTTATACGTTATACGTTATACGTTATACGTTATACGTTATACTTTATACGTTATACGTTATACGTTATACGTCATAGGTTATACGTTATACGTTATACGTTATACGTTATACGTTATACGTCATACGTTATACGTCATACGTTATACGTTATACGTTATACTTTATACGTTATACGTTATACGTTGTACGTTATACGTTATACGTCATAGGTTATACGTTATACGTTATACTTTATACGTTATACGTTATACGTTATACGTTATACGTTATACGTTATACGTTATACGTTATTCGTCATACGTTTTACGCTATACGTTATACGTTATACGTTATACATTATACGTTATACGTTATACATTACATGTTATACGTTATACGTTATACGTTATACGTTATACGTCATACGTTATACGTTATACATTATACGTTATACGTTATACGTTATACGTTATACGTTATACGTTATACGTTATACATTATACGTTATACGTTATACGTTATACGTTATACGTTATACGTTATACATTATACGTTATACGTTATACGTTATACGTTATACGTTATACGTTATACGTTAAACGTTATACGTTATACGTTATACGTAATACGTTATACGTTATACGTTATACGTTATACGTTATACGTTATACGTTATACGTTATACTTTATACGTTATACGTTATACGTTATACGTCATAGGTTATACGTTATACGTTATACGTTATACGTTATACGTTATACGTCATACGTTATACGTCATACGTTATACGTTATACGTTATACTTTATACGTTATACGTTATACTTTATACGTTATACTTTATACGTTATACGTTATTCGTTATACGTTTTACGTTATACGTTATACGTTATACGTTATACATTATACGTTATACGTTATACATTACATGTTATACGTTATACGTTATACGTTATACGTTATACGTTATACGTTATACGTTATACGTTATACCTTATACGTTATACGTTATACGTTATACGTTATACGTTATACGTTATACGTTATACGTTATACGTTATACGTTATACATTACATGTTGTACGTTATACGTTATACGTTATACGTTATACGTTATACGTTATACGTCATACGTTATACGTCATACGTTATACGTTATACGTTATACGTTATACGTTATACGTTATACGTTATACGTTATACGTTATACGTTATACGTTATACGTTATACGTTATACGTTATACGTTATACGTTATACGTTATACTTTATACGTTATACGTTATACGTTATACGTTATACGTTATACGTTATACGTTATTCGTTATACGTTTTACGTTATACGTTATACGTTATACGTTATACGTTATACATTATACGTTATACGTTATACATTACATGTTATACGTTATACGTTATACGTTATACGTTATACGTTATACATTATACGTTATACGTTATACATTACATGTTATACGTTATACGTTATACGTTATACGTTATACGTTTTACGATATACGATATACGTTATACGTTATACGTTATACGTTATACGTTATACGTTATACGTTATACGTTATACTTTATACGTTATACGTTATACGTCATAGGTTATACGTTATACGTTATACGTTATACGTTATACGTTATACGTCATACGTTATACGTTATACGTCATACGTTATACGTTATAGGATATACTTTATACGTTATACGTTATACGTTATACGTTATACTTTATACGTTATACGTTATTCGTTATACGTTTTACCTTATACGTTATACGTTATACGTTATACATTATACGTTATACGTTATACATTACATGTTATACGTTATACGTTATACGTTATACGTTATACGTTATACGTTATACGTTATACGTTATACGTTATACGTTATACGTTATACGTAATACGTTATACGTTATACGTTATACGTTATACGTTATACGTTATACGTTATACGTTATACGTTTTACGATATACGATATACGTTATACGTTATACGTTATACTTTATACGTTATACGTTATTCGTTATACGTTTTACGTTATACGTTATACGTTATACGTTATACATTATACGTTATACATTACATGTTATACGTTATACGTTATACGTTATACGTTATACGTTATACGTTATACGTTATACGTTACACGTTATACGCTATACGTTATACGTTATGCGTTATACGTTATACGTTGTTAGTTATACGTTATGCGGTATACGTTATACGTTGTACATTACATGTTATACGTTATACGTTATACGTTATACGATATACGTTATACGTTATACGTTATACGTTATACGTTATACGTTGTACGTTATACACTACACGTTACATGTTATACGTTATACATTATACGTTATACGTTATACGTTATACGTTATACGTTATACGTTATACGTTATACGTCATAGGTTATACGTTATATGTTATACGTTATACGTTATACGTTATACGTCATACGTTATACGTTATACGTTATACGTTATACGTTATACGTTATACGTTATACGTTATACGTTATACGGTATACGTTATACGTTATACGTTATACGTTATACGTTATACGTTATACGTTATACGTTATACGTTATACGTTATACGTTATACTTAATACGTTATACGTTATACGTTATACGTTATACGTAATACGTTATACGTTATACGTTATACGTTATACGTTATAGGTTATACGTTAAACGTTATACCTTATACGTTACAAGATATACGTTATACGTCATAGGTTATACGTTGAACGTTATACGTTATACGTAGCATGTAATGCGTCATACGTTTTTCGTTATTCGTTATACGTTTTTCGTTACAAGTTATACGTTATACGTTATACGTTATACGTCATATGTTGTACGTTATACGTTATACGTTATACGTTATACATTATGCGTTATACGTTTTACGTTATTCGTTATACGTTATACGTTATACGATATACGTTATACGTTATACGTTATACGTTATACGTTATACGTTATACGTTATACGTTATACGTTGTACGTCATAGGTTATACGTTATACGTTATACGTTATGCGTTATACGTCATACGTTATACGTTATACGTTATACGTTATGCGTTATACGTTGTACGATATTCGTTATACGTTATACGTTATTAGTTATACGTTATGCGGTATACGTTATACGTTGTACGTTACATGTTATACGTCATAGGTTATACGTTGAACGTTATACGTTATATGTAGTATGTAATGCGTCATACGTTTTACGATATTCGTTATACGTCTTTCGTTACAAGTTATACGTTATACGTTGTACGTTATACGTCATAGGTTATACGTTATACGTTATACGTTATACGTTATACGTTATACATTATACGTTATACGTTATACGTTTTGCGTTTTACGTTATTCGTTATATGTTATACGTTATACGATATACGCTATACGTTATACGTTATACGTTATACGTTATACGTTATACGTTATACGTTATACGTTATACGTTATACGTTATACGTTATGCGTTATACGTTATACGTTATACGTTATACGTTATACGTTATGCGTTATACGTTGTACGTTAGACTTTATACGTTATACGTTATTCGTTATACGTTTTACGTTATACGTTATACGTTATACGTTATACATTATACGTTATACGTTATACATTACATGTTATACGTTATACGTTATACGTTATACGTCATACGTTATACGTTATACGTTATACGTTATGCGTTATACGTTGTACGATATTCGTTATACGTTATACGTTATTAGTTATACGTTATGCGGTATACGTTATACGTTGTACGTTACATGTTATACGTCATAGGTTATACGTTGAACGTTATACGTTATATGTAGTATGTAATGCGTCATACGTTTTACGATATTCGTTATACGTCTTTCGTTACAAGTTATACGTTATACGTTATACGTTATACGTCATAGGTTATACGTTATACGTTATACGTTATACGTTATACGTTATACATTATACGTTATACGTTATACGTTTTGCGTTTTACGTTATTCGTTATATGTTATACGTTATACGATATACGCTATACGTTATACGTTATACGTTATACGTTATACGTTATACGTTATACGTTATACGTTATACGTTATACGTTATACGTTATGCGTTATACGTTATACGTTATACGTTATACGTTATACGTTATGCGTTATACGTTGTACGTTAGACTTTATACGTTATACGTTATTCGTTATACGTTTTACGTTATACGTTATACGTTATACGTTATACATTATACGTTATACGTTATACATTACATGTTATACGTTATACGTTATACGTTATACGTTATACGTTATACGTTATACGTTATACCTTATACGTTATACGTTATACGTTATACGTTATACGTTATACGTTATACGTTATACGTTATACGTTATACGTTATACATTACATGTTGTACGTTATACGTTATACGTTATACGTTATACGTTATACGTTATACGTCATACGTTATACGTCATACGTTATACGTTATACGTTATACGTTATACGTTATACGTTATACGTTATACATTATACGTTATACGTTATACGTTATACGTTATACGTTATACGTTATACATTATACGTTATACGTTATACGTTATACGTTATACGTTATACGTTATACGTCATACGTTATACGACATACGTTATACGTTATACGTTATACGTTATACGTTATACGTTATACATTATACGTTATACGTTATACGTTATACATTACATGTTATACGTTATACGTTATACGTTATACGTTGTACGTTATACGTTATACGTCATAGGTTATACGTTATACGTTATACTTTATACGTTATACGATATACGTTATACGTTATACGTTATACGTTATACGTTATACGTTATACGTTATTCGTTATACGTTTTACGCTATACGTTATACGTTATACGTTATACATTATACGTTATACGTTATACATTACATGTTATACGTTATACGTTATACGTTATACGTTATACGTCATACGTTATACGTTATACATTATACGTTATACGTTATACGTTATACGTTATACGTTATACGTTATACGTTATACGTTATACGTTATACGTCATAGGTTATACGTTATATGTTATACGTTATACGTTATACGTTATACGTCATACGTTATACGTTATACGTTATACGTTATACGTTATACGTTATACGTTATACGTTATACGTTATACGGTATACGTTATACGTTATACGTTATACGTTATACGTTATACGTTATACGTTATACGTTATACGTTATACGTTATACGTTATACTTAATACGTTATACGTTATACGTTATACGTTATACGTAATACGTTATACGTTATACGTTATACGTTATACGTTATAGGTTATACGTTAAACGTTATACCTTATACGTTACAAGATATACGTTATACGTCATAGGTTATACGTTGAACGTTATACGTTATACGTAGCATGTAATGCGTCATACGTTTTTCGTTATTCGTTATACGTTTTTCGTTACAAGTTATACGTTATACGTTATACGTTATACGTCATATGTTGTACGTTATACGTTATACGTTATACGTTATACATTATGCGTTATACGTTTTACGTTATTCGTTATACGTTATACGTTATACGATATACGTTATACGTTATACGTTATACGTTATACGTTATACGTTATACGTTATACGTTATACGTTGTACGTCATAGGTTATACGTTATACGTTATACGTTATGCGTTATACGTCATACGTTATACGTTATACGTTATACGTTATGCGTTATACGTTGTACGATATTCGTTATACGTTATACGTTATTAGTTATACGTTATGCGGTATACGTTATACGTTGTACGTTACATGTTATACGTCATAGGTTATACGTTGAACGTTATACGTTATATGTAGTATGTAATGCGTCATACGTTTTACGATATTCGTTATACGTCTTTCGTTACAAGTTATACGTTATACGTTATACGTTATACGTCATAGGTTATACGTTATACGTTATACGTTATACGTTATACGTTATACATTATACGTTATACGTTATACGTTTTGCGTTTTACGTTATTCGTTATATGTTATACGTTATACGATATACGCTATACGTTATACGTTATACGTTATACGTTATACGTTATACGTTATACGTTATACGTTATACGTTATACGTTATACGTTATACGTTATACGTTATACGTTATACGTTATACGTTATACGTTATGCGTTATACGTTATACGTTATACGTTATACGTTATACGTTATGCGTTATACGTTGTACGTTAGACTTTATACGTTATACGTTATTCGTTATACGTTTTACGTTATACGTTATACGTTATACGTTATACATTATACGTTATACGTTATACATTACATGTTATACGTTATACGTTATACGTTATACGTTATACGTTATACGTTATACGTTATACCTTATACGTTATACGTTATACGTTATACGTTATACGTTATACGTTATACGTTATACGTTATACGTTATACGTTATACGTTATACGTTATACATTATACGTTATACGTTATACGTTATACGTTATACGTTATACGTTATACATTATACGTTATACGTTATACGTTATACGTTATACGTTATACGTTATACGTTAAACGTTATACGTTATACGTTATACGTAATACGTTATACGTTATACGTTATACGTTATACGTTATACGTTATACGTTATACGTTATACTTTATACGTTATACGTTATACGTTATACGTCATAGGTTATACGTTATACGTTATACGTTATACGTTATACGTTATACGTCATACGTTATACGTCATACGTTATACGTTATACGTTATACTTTATACGTTATACGTTATACTTTATACGTTATACTTTATACGTTATACGTTATTCGTTATACGTTTTACGTTATACGTTATACGTTATACGTTATACGTTATACATTATACGTTATACGTTATACATTACATGTTATACGTTATACGTTATACGTTATACGTTATACGTTATACGTTATACGTTATACGTTATACCTTATACGTTATACGTTATACGTTATACGTTATACGTTATACGTTATACGTTATACGTTATACGTTATACGTTATACGTTATACATTACATGTTGTACGTTATACGTTATACGTTATACGTTATACGTTATACGTTATACGTCATACGTTATACGTCATACGTTATACGTTATACGTTATACGTTATACGTTATACGTTATACGTTATACGTTATACGTTATACGTTATACGTTATACGTTATACGTTATACGTTATACGTTATACGTTATACGTTATACTTTATACGTTATACGTTATACGTTATACGTTATACGTTATACGTTATACGTTATTCGTTATACGTTTTACGTTATACGTTATACGTTATACGTTATACGTTATACATTATACGTTATACGTTATACATTACATGTTATACGTTATACGTTATACGTTATACGTTATACGTTATACATTATACGTTATACGTTATACATTACATGTTATACGTTATACGTTATACGTTATACGTTATACGTTATACGTTATACGTTTTACGATATACGATATACGTTATACGTTATACGTTATACGTTATACGTTATACGTTATACGTTATACTTTATACGTTATACGTTATACGTCATAGGTTATACGTTATACGTTATACGTTATACGTTATACGTTATACGTCATACGTTATACGTCATACGTTATACGTTATAGGATATACTTTATACGTTATACGTTATACGTTATACGTTATACTTTATACGTTATACGTTATTCGTTATACGTTTTACCTTATACGTTATACGTTATACGTTATACATTATACGTTATACGTTATACATTACATGTTATACGTTATACGTTATACGTTATACGTTATACGTTATACGTTATACGTTATACGTTATACGTTATACGTTATACGTTATACGTAATACGTTATACGTTATACGTTATACGTTATACGTTATACGTTATACGTTATACGTTATACGTTTTACGATATACGATATACGTTATACGTTATACGTTATACTTTATACGTTATACGTTATTCGTTATACGTTTTACGTTATACGTTATACGTTATACGTTATACATTATACGTTATACATTACATGTTATACGTTATACGTTATACGTAATACGTTATACGTTATACGTTATACGTTATACGTTACACGTTATACGCTATACGTTATACGTTATGCGTTATACGTTATACGTTGTTAGTTATACGTTATGCGGTATACGTTATACGTTGTACATTACATGTTATACGTTATACGTTATACGTTATACGATATACGTTATACGTTATACGTTATACGTTATACGTTATACGTTGTACGTTATACACTACACGTTACATGTTATACGTTATACATTATACGTTATACGTTATACGTTATACGTTATACGTTATACGTTATACGTTATACGTCATAGGTTATACGTTATATGTTATACGTTATACGTTATACGTTATACGTCATACGTTATACGTTATACGTTATACGTTATACGTTATACGTTATACGTTATACGTTATACGTTATACGGTATACGTTATACGTTATACGTTATACGTTATACGTTATACGTTATACGTTATACGTTATACGTTATACGTTATACGTTATACTTAATACGTTATACGTTATACGTTATACGTTATACGTAATACGTTATACGTTATACGTTATACGTTATACGTTATAGGTTATACGTTAAACGTTATACCTTATACGTTACAAGATATACGTTATACGTCATAGGTTATACGTTGAACGTTATACGTTATACGTAGCATGTAATGCGTCATACGTTTTTCGTTATTCGTTATACGTTTTTCGTTACAAGTTATACGTTATACGTTATACGTTATACGTCATATGTTGTACGTTATACGTTATACGTTATACGTTATACGATATACGTTATACGTTATACGTTATACGTTATACGTTATGCGTTATACGTTGTACGATATTCGTTATACGTTATACGTTATGCGTTATACGTTGTACGATATTCGTTATACGTTATACGTTATTAGTTATACGTTATACGTTATACGTTATACGTTATACGTTTTGCGTTTTACGTTATTCGTTATATGTTATACGTTATACGATATACGTTATACGTTATACGTTATACGTCATACGTTATACGTTATGCGTTATACGTTCTACGATATTCGTTATACGTTATACGTTATACGTTATACGCTATACATTATACGTTATACATTACATGTTATACGTTAAACGTTATACGTTATTCGTTATACGTTATACGTTATACGTTATACGTTATACGTTATACGTTATACGTTATACGTTATACGTTATACTTTATACGTTATACGTTATACGTTATACGTTATACGTTATACTTTATACGTTATACGTTATACGTTATAGGTTATACGTTATACGTTATACGTTATACGTTACAAGTTATACGTTATACGTTATACGTTATACGTTACAAGTTATACGTTATACGTTATACGTTATACGTTACAAGTTATACGTTATACGTCATAGGTTATACGTTGAACGTTATACGTTATACGTAGCATGTAATGCGTCATACGTTTTACGTTATTCGTTACACGTTTTTCGTTACAAGTTATACGTTATACGTTATATGTTATACGTCATAAGTTATACGTTATACGTTATACGTTATGCGTCATACGTCATACGTTATACGTTATACGTTATACGTTATACGTTATGCGTTATACGTTGTACGATATTCGTTATACGTTATACGTTATTAGTTATACGTTATAAGGTATACGTTATACGTTGTACATTACATGTTATACGTTATACTTTATACGTTATACGTTATACGTTATACGTTATACGTTATACGTTATACGTTATACGTTATACGTTATACGTTATACGTTATACGTTATACGTTATACATTACATGTTATACGTTATACATTATACGTTATACGTTATACGTTATACGTTATACGTTATACGTTATACGTTATACGTTATACGTTATACGTTATACGTTATTCGTTATACGTTGTACGTTATATGTTATACGTTATACGTTATACATTATACGTTATACGTTGTACATTACATGTTATACGTTATACGTTATACGTTATACGTTATACGTTATACGTTATACGTTATACGTTATACATTATACGTTATAGGTTATACATTACATGTTATACGTTATACGTTATACGTTATACGTTATACGGTATACGTTATACGTTGTACGTTATACGTTATACGTCATAGGTTATACGTTATACGTTATACGTTATACGTTATACATTATACGTTATACGTTATACGTTATACGTTATACGTTATTCGTTATACGTTTTACGTTATACGTTATACGTTATACGTTATACATTATACGTTATACGTTATACATTACATGTTATACGTTATACGTTATACGTTATACGTTATACGTTATACATTATACGTTATACGTTATACATTACATGTTATACGTTATACGTTATACGTTATACGTTATACGTTTTACGATATACGATATACGTTATACGTTATACGTTATTAGTTATACGTTATACGTTATACGTTATACGTTATACGTTTTGCGTTTTACGTTATTCGTTATATGTTATACGTTATACGATATTCGTTATACGTTATACGTTATTAGTTATACGTTATAAGGTATACGTTATACGTTGTACATTACATGTTATACGTTATACTTTATACGTTATACGTTATACGTTATACGTTATACGTTATACGTTATACGTTATACGTTATACGTTATACGTTATACGTTATACGTTATACGTTATACGTTATACATTACATGTTATACGTTATACATTATACGTTATACGTTATACGTTATACGTTATACGTTATACGTTATACGTTATACGTTATACGTTATACGTTATACGTTATTCGTTATACGTTGTACGTTATATGTTATACGTTATACGTTATACATTATACGTTATACGTTGTACATTACATGTTATACGTTATACGTTATACGTTATACGTTATACGTTATACGTTATACGTTATACATTATACGTTATAGGTTATACATTACATGTTATACGTTATACGTTATACGTTATACGTTATACGGTATACGTTATACGTTGTACGTTATACGTTATACGTCATAGGTTATACGTTATACGTTATACGTTATACGTTATACATTATACGTTATACGTTATACGTTATACGTTATTCGTTATACGTTTTACGTTATACGTTATACGTTATACGTTATACATTATACGTTATACGTTATACATTACATGTTATACGTTATACGTTATACGTTATACGTTATACGTTATACATTATACGTAATACGTTATACATTACATGTTATACGTTATACGTTATACGTTATACGTTATACGTTTTACGATATACGATATACGTTATACGTTATACGTTATTAGTTATACGTTATACGTTATACGTTATACGTTATACGTTTTGCGTTTTACGTTATTCGTTATATGTTATACGTTATACGATATACGTTATACGTTATACGTTATACGTCATACGTTATACGTTATGCGTTATACGTTCTACGATATTCGTTATACGTTATACGTTATACGTTATACGCTATACATTATACGTTATACATTACATGTTATACGTTAAACGTTATACGTTATTCGTTATACGTTATACGTTATACGTTATACGTTATACGTTATACGTTATACGTTATACGTTATACGTTATACGTTATACTTTATACGTTATACGTTATACGTTATACGTTATACGTTATACTTTATACGTTATACTTTATACGTTATAGGTTATACGTTATACGTTATACGTTATACGTTACAAGTTATACGTTATACGTTATACGTTATACGTTACAAGTTATACGTTATACGCCATAGGTTATACGTTGAACGTTATACGTTATACGTAGCATGTAATGCGTCATACGTTTTACGTTATTCGTTACACGTTTTTCGTTACAAGTTATACGTTATACGTTATATGTTATACGTCATAAGTTATACGTTATACGTTATACGTTATGCGTCATACGTTATACGTTATACGTTATACGTTATACGTTATACGTTATGCGTTATACGTTGTACGATATTCGTTATACGTTATACGTTATTAGTTATACGTTATAAGGTATACGTTATACGTTGTACATTACATGTTATACGTTATACTTTATACGTTATACGTTATACGTTATACGTTATACGTTATACGTTATACGTTATACGTTATACGTTATACGTTATACGTTATACGTTATACGTTGTACGATATTCGTTATACGTTATACGTTATACGTTATACATTATACGTTATACGTTCTACGTTATACGTTATACGTTATTAATTATACGTTATACGTTATACATTACATGTTATACGTTATACGTTATACGTTATACGTTGTACGTTATACGTTATACGTCATAGGTTATACGTTATACGTTATACTTTATACGTTATACGTTATACGTTATACGTTATACGTTATACGTTATACGTTATTCGTTATACGTTTTACGCTATACGTTATACGTTATACGTTATACATTATACGTTATACGTTATACATTACATGTTATACGTTATACGTTATACGTTATACGTTATACGTCATACGTTATACGTTATACATTATACGTTATAGGTTATACATTACATGTTATACGTTATACGTTATACGTTATACGTTATACGGTATACGTTATACGTTGTACGTTATACGTTATACGTCATAGGTTATACGTTATACGTTATACGTTATACGTTATACATTATACGTTATACGTAATACGTTATACGTTATTCGTTATACGTTTTACGTTATACGTTATACGTTATACGTTATACATTATACGTTATACGTTATACATTACATGTTATACGTTATACGTTATACGTTATACGTTATACGTTATACATTATACGTTATACGTTATACATTACATGTTATACGTTATACGTTATACGTTATACGTTATACGTTATACGTTTTACGATATACGATATACGTTATACGTTATACGTTATACGTTATACGTTTTACGATATACGATATACGTTATACGTTATACGTTATACGTTATACGTTATACATTACATGTTATACGTTATACGTTATACGTTATACGTTATACGTCATACGTTATGCGTTATACGTTATACGTTATACGTTATACGTTATACGTTATACGTTATACGTTATACATTATACGTTATACGTTATACGTTATACGTTATACGTTATACGTTATATTAGGTGGACCGGAAAGTAATGTCGTTTCTGCGCATGTCACTATTTGATTGTCATTTGTCAGCTCATTGTGTACATTAAAGTCGTAGCAAAGACATTCTGAGGTTATAGTGACTTGTTTAGTTGTAAATAATTAAATTTAAAATTTTTCTTTACAATTTTGGGTGAAATGGCCAGCCAAATACCAGAAGAGGTACATATCCGGCATTGCATGCTTTTTGAGTTTCGCAAGGGTAGTAACGCAACAGTTGCTACCAAAAACATTTGCGATGTTTATCCAAATGCATTAGACGTTCGTAAATGCCAAAGGTGGTTTTCCAAGTTCAAATCCGGTAATTTTGATCTTTCCGACTCGTATCGATCAGGAAGACCAACAACGTTAGACAATGACGTGTTAAGTGCGGAAGTGGAAGCAAATCCGTGTCAGACAATCGAGGAATTGTCAAACAGTCTTAACCAACCTTGGTCGACCATCCAAGAACATTTGCAGCAGATTGGGAAAGTAAGCAGAGCAGGTGTTTGGGTCCCGCATAATCTGTCCGAAGAGAACAAGGCTAACCGATCCACCACATGCAACTTATTGCTTCAACGGCACAATACAGAAGCGTTTTTTGATCGCTTGATCACCGGAGATGAAAAGTGGGTTCTTTATGATAATCCAAAACGCAAAAGGCAGTGGCTCTCTCCAAATGAATCGCCACAAAGTACTGCTAAGCCAGGTTTACACCCCAAAAAGGCCCTTTTGTGTGTTTGGTGGAGTATTCGCGGCGTTGTTCATTTTGAAGTGCTAAAACCTGGACAGACTGTGAATGCAGACCTTTACTGTGAACAATTAGATCGTGTAAATAAATCTTTAATTGAAAAGTGGCCAGCGATTGTCAACAGAAAAGGCGTTATTCTGCAAGACGATAATGCAAGACCGCACTGCGCAAGACGAACCTTGGCAAAAATTAATGAATTGGGGTGGGAGGTACTGCCTCACCCACCATACTCGCCCGATGTTGCACCATCGGATTTCCATTTATTCCGATCGCTTCAACACTTTCTAAGTGGCAAAAGATTTGCAAATTTGGATGATATTCAAAATGCCACCTCTGTATATTTTGCTCAAAAACCAATTGATTTTTATCGATCCGGCATTGAAAATTTGCACACTAGATGGCAAAAGGTTGTTGATAATGAGGGTGATTATATCATTGATTAAAAATAAAAACTCGTTAAAAATTTATGTATTTGAATTTAATGTCGGGAAACGACATTACTTTCCGGTCCCCCTAATACATTATACGTTATACGTTATACGTTATACGTTATACGTTATACGTTATACGTTTAACGTTATACGTTATACGTTATACGTAATACGTTATACGTTATACGTTATACGTTATACGTTATACGTTATACGTTATACGTTATACGTTTTACGATATACGATATACGTTATACGTTATACGTTATACGTTATACGTTATACGTTATACGTTATACGTTATACGTTATACGTTATTAATTATACGTTATACGTTATACATTACATGTTATACGTTATACGTTATACGTTATACGTTGTACGTTATACGTTATACGTCATAGGTTATACGTTATACGTTATACTTTATACGTTATACGTTATACGTTATACGTTATACGTTATACGTTATACGTTATTCGTTATACGTTTTACGCTATACGTTATACGTTATACGTTATACATTATACGTTATACGTTATACATTACATGTTATACGTTATACGTTATACGTTATACGTTATACGTCATACGTTATACGTTATACGTTATACGTTATACGTTATACGTTATACGTTATACGTTATACGTTATACGTTATACATTATACGTTATACGTTATACGTTATACGTTATACGTTATACGTTATACATTATACGTTATACGTTATACGTTATACGTTATACGTTATACGTTATACGTTAAACGTTATACGTTATACGTTATACGTAATACGTTATACGTTATACGTTATACGTTATACGTTATACGTTATACGTTATACGTTATACGTTTTACGATATACGATATACGTTATACGTTATACGTTATACGTTATACGTTATACGTTATACTTTATACGTTATACGTTATACGTCATAGGTTATACGTTATACGTTATACGTTATACGTTATACGTTATACGTCATACGTTATACGTCATACGTTATACGTTATACGTTATACTTTATACGTTATACGTTATACGTTATACCTTATACTTTATACGTTATACGTTATTCGTTATATGTTTTACGTTATACGTTATACGTTATACGTTATACGTTATACATTATACGTTATACGTTATACATTACATGTTATACGTTATACGTTATACGTTATACGTTATACGTTATACGTTATACGTTATACGTTATACGTTATACGTTATACGTTATACGTTATACGTTATACGTTATACGTTATACGTTATACGTTATACGTTATACGTTATACGTTATACATTACATGTTGTACGTTATACGTTATACGTTATACGTTATACGTTATACGTTATACGTTATACGTTATACTTTATACGTTATACGTTATACGTTATACGTTATACGTTATACGTTATACGTTATACGTTATACGTTATACGTTATACGTTATACGTTATACTTTATACGTTATACGTTATACGTTATACGTTATACGTTATACGTTATACGTTATTCGTTATACGTTTTACGTTATACGTTATACGTTATACGTTATACATTATACGTTATACGTTATACATTACATGTTATACGTTATACGTTATACGTTATACGTTATACGTTATACATTATACGTTATACGTTATACATTACATGTTATACGTTATACGTTATACGTTATACGTTATACGTTATACATTATACGTTATACGTTATACATTACATGTTATACGTTATACGTTATACGTTATACGTTATACGTTATACGTTATACGTTATACGTTATACGTTATACGTTATACGTTATACGTTATACTTTATACGTTATACGTTATACGTTATACGTTATACGTTATACGTTATACGTTATTCGTTATACGTTTTACGTTATACGTTATACGTTATACGTTATACATTATACGTTATACGTTATACATTACATGTTATACGTTATACGTTATACGTTATACGTTATACGTTATACATTATACGTTATACGTTATACATTACATGTTATACGTTATACGTTATACGTTATACGTTATACGTTATACATTATACGTTATACGTTATACATTACATGTTATACGTTATACGTTATACGTTATACGTTATACGTTATACGTTATACGTTTTACGATATACGATATACGTTATACGTTATACGTTATACGTTATACGTTATACGTTAAACTTTATACGTTATACGTTATACGTCATAGGTTATACGTTATACGTTATACGTTATACGTTATACGTTATACGTTATACGTTATACGTTATACGTCATACGTTATACGTCATACGTTATACGTTATACGTTATAGGTTATACTTTATACGTTATACGTTATACGTTATACGTTATACTTTATACGTTATACGTTATTCGTTATACGTTTTACGTTATACGTTATACGTTATACGTTATACGTGATACGTTATACGTTATACGTTATACGTTTTACGATATACGACATACGTTATACGTCATACGTTATACGTTATACGTTATACGTTATACTTTATACGTTATACGTTATACGTCATAGGTTATACGTTATACGTTATACGTTATACGTTATACGTTATACGTCATACGTTATACGTC
Source organism: Ptiloglossa arizonensis (assembly GCF_051014685.1). Lineage (NCBI taxonomy): Eukaryota > Metazoa > Arthropoda > Insecta > Hymenoptera > Colletidae > Ptiloglossa > Ptiloglossa arizonensis. The sequence continues at coordinate 271,815 of NW_027478744.1, read as the reverse complement.
ATACGTTATACGTTATACGTTATACTTTATACGTTATACGTTATACGTTATACGTTATACATTATACGTTATACGTTATACATTACATGTTATACGTTATACGTTATACGTTATACGTTATACGTTATACATTATACGTTATACGTTATACATTACATGTTATACGTTATACGTTATACGTTATACGTTATACGTTATACGTTATACGTTTTACGATATACGATATACGTTATACGTTATACGTTATACGTTATACTTTATACGTTATACGTTATACGTCATAGGTTATACGTTATACGTTATACGTTATACGTTATACGTTATACGTCATACGTTATACGTCATACGTTATACGTTATACGTTATACTTTATACGTTATACGTTATACGTTATACGTTATACTTTATACGTTATACGTTATTCGTTATACGTTTTACGTTATACGTTATACGTTATACGTTATACATTATACGTTATACGTTATACATTACATGTTATACGTTATACGTTATACGTTATACGTTATACGTTATACGTTATACGTTATACGTTATACGTTATACGTTATACGTTATACGTTATACGTTATACGTTATACGTTATTCGTTATACGTTATACGTTTTACGATATACGATATACGTTATACGTTATACGTTATACGTTATACGTTATACGTTATACGTTATACGTTATACGTTATACATTGTACGTTATACGTTATACATTACATGTTATACGTTATACGTTATACGTTATACGTTGTACGTTATACGTTATACGTCATAGGTTATACGTTATACGTTATACTTTATACGTTATACGTTATACGTTATACGTTATACGTTATACGTAATACGTTATTCGTTATACGTTTTACGCTATACGTTATACGTTATACGTTATACATTATACGTTATACATTATACATTACATGTTATACGTTATACGTTATACGTTATACGTTATACGTCATACGTTATACGTTATACGTTATACGTTATACGTTATACGTTATACGTTATACGTTATACGTTATACGTTATACGTTATACGTGATACGTTAAACGTTATACGTTATACGTTATACGTAATACGTTATACGTTATACATTATACGTTATACGTTATACGTTATACGTTATACGTTATACGTGATACGTTAAACGTTATACGTTATACGTTATACGTAATACGTTATACGTTATACGTTATACGTTATACGTTATACGTTATACGTAATACGTTATACGTTTTACGATATACGATATACGTTATACGTTATACGTTATACGTTATACGTTATACGTTATACTTTATACGTTATACGTTATACGTCATAGGTTATACGTCATACGTTATACGTTATACGTTATACGTTATACGTCATACGTTATACGTCATACGTTATACGTTATACGTTATACTTTATACGTTATACGTTATACGTTGTACGTTATACTTTATACGTTATACGTTATTCGTTATACGTTTTACTTTATACGTTATACGTTATACGTTATACATTATACGTTATACGTTATACATTACATGTTATACGTTATACGTTATACGTTATACGTTATACGTTTTACGATATACGATATACGTTATACGTTATACGTTATTAGTTATACGTTATACGTTATACGTTATACGTTATACGTTTTGCGTTTTACGTTATTCGTTATATGTTATACGTTATACGATATACGTTATACGTTATACGTTATACGTCATACGTTATACGTTATGCGTTATACGTTCTACGATATTCGTTATACGTTATACGTTATACGTTATACGCTATACATTATACGTTATACATTACATGTTATACGTTAAACGTTATACGTTATTCGTTATACGTTATACGTTATACGTTATACGTTATACGTTATACGTTATACGTTATACGTTATACGTTATACTTTATACGTTATACGTTATACGTTATACGTTATACGTTATACTTTATACGTTATACTTTATACGTTATAGGTTATACGTTATACGTTATACGTTATACGTTACAAGTTATACGTTATACGTTATACGTTATACGTTACAAGTTATACGTTATACGTCATAGGTTATACGTTGAACGTTATACGTTATACGTAGCATGTAATGCGTCATACGTTTTACGTTATTCGTTACACGTTTTTCGTTACAAGTTATACGTTATACGTTATATGTTATACGTCATAAGTTATACGTTATACGTTATACGTTATGCGTCATACGTTATACGTTATACGTTATACGTTATACGTTATACGTTATGCGTTATACGTTGTACGATATTCGTTATACGTTATACGTTATTAGTTATACGTTATAAGGTATACGTTATACGTTGTACATTACATGTTATACGTTATACTTTATACGTTATACGTTATACGTTATACGTTATACGTTATACGTTATACGTTATACGTTATACGTTATACGTTATACGTTATACGTTATACGTTGTACGATATTCGTTATACGTTATACGTTATACGTTATACATTATACGTTATACGTTATACGTTATACGTTATACGTTATTAATTATACGTTATACGTTATACATTACATGTTATACGTTATACGTTATACGTTATACGTTGTACGTTATACGTTATACGTCATAGGTTATACGTTATACGTTATACTTTATACGTTATACGTTATACGTTATACGTTATACGTTATACGTTATACGTTATTCGTTATACGTTTTACGCTATACGTTATACGTTATACGTTATACATTATACGTTATACGTTATACATTACATGTTATACGTTATACGTTATACGTTATACGTTATACGTCATACGTTATACGTTATACATTATACGTTATAGGTTATACATTACATGTTATACGTTATACGTTATACGTTATACGTTATACGGTATACGTTATACGTTGTACGTTATACGTTATACGTCATAGGTTATACGTTATACGTTATACGTTATACGTTATACATTATACGTTATACGTAATACGTTATACGTTATTCGTTATACGTTTTACGTTATACGTTATACGTTATACGTTATACATTATACGTTATACGTTATACATTACATGTTATACGTTATACGTTATACGTTATACGTTATACGTTATACATTATACGTTATACGTTATACATTACATGTTATACGTTATACGTTATACGTTATACGTTATACGTTATACGTTTTACGATATACGATATACGTTATACGTTATACGTTATACGTTATACGTTTTACGATATACGATATACGTTATACGTTATACGTTATACGTTATACGTTATACATTACATGTTATACGTTATACGTTATACGTTATACGTTATACGTCATACGTTATGCGTTATACGTTATACGTTATACGTTATACGTTATACGTTATACGTTATACGTTATACATTATACGTTATACGTTATACGTTATACGTTATACGTTATACGTTATACATTATACGTTATACGTTATACGTTATACGTGATACGTTATACGTTATACGTTATACGTTTTACGATATACGACATACGTTATACGTTATACGTTATACGTTATACGTTATACGTTATACTTTATACGTTATACGTTATACGTCATAGGTTATACGTTATACGTTATACGTTATACGTTATACGTTATACGTCATACGTTATACGTCATACGTTATACGTTATACGTTATACTTTATACGTTATACGTTATACGTTATACGTTATACGTTATACGTTATACGTTATACGTTATACGTTATACGTTATACGTTATACTTTATACGTTATACGTTATACGTTATACGTTATACGTTATACGTTATACGTTATTCGTTATACGTTTTACGTTATACGTTATACGTTATACGTTATACATTATACGTTATACGTTATACATTACATGTTATACGTTATACGTTATACGTTATACGTTATACGTTATACATTATACGTTATACGTTATACATTACATGTTATACGTTATACGTTATACGTTATACGTTATACGTTATTCGTTATACGTTTTACGCTATACGTTATACGTTATACGTTATACATTATACGTTATACGTTATACATTACATGTTATACGTTATACGTTATACGTTATACGTTATACGTCATACGTTATACGTTATACATTATACGTTATACGTTATACGTTATACGTTTAACGTTATACGTTATACGTTATACGTAATACGTTATACGTTATACGTTATACGTTATACGTTATACGTTATACGTTATACGTTATACGTTTTACGATATACGATATACGTTATACGTTATACGTTATACGTTATACGTTATACGTTATACGTTATACGTTATACGTTATACGTTATTAATTATACGTTATACGTTATACATTACATGTTATACGTTATACGTTATACGTTATACGTTGTACGTTATACGTTATACGTCATAGGTTATACGTTATACGTTATACTTTATACGTTATACGTTATACGTTATACGTTATACGTTATACGTTATACGTTATTCGTTATACGTTTTACGCTATACGTTATACGTTATACGTTAAACATTATACGTTATACGTTATACATTACATGTTATACGTTATACGTTATACGTTATACGTTATACGTCATACGTTATACGTTATACGTTATACGTTATACGTTATACGTTATACGTTATACGTTATACGTTATACGTTATACATTGTACGTTATACGTTATACGTTATACGTTATACGTTATACGTTATACATTATACGTTATACGTTATACGTTATACGTTATACGTTATACGTTATACGTTAAACGTTATACGTTATACGTTATACGTAATACGTTATACGTTATACGTTATACGTTATACGTTATACGTTATACGTTATACGTTATACGTTTTACGATATACGATATACGTTATACGTTATACGTTATACGTTATACGTTATACGTTATACTTTATACGTTATACGTTATACGTCATAGGTTATACGTTATACGTTATACGTTATACGTTATACGTTATACGTCATACGTTATACGTCATACGTTATACGTTATACGTTATACTTTATACGTTATACGTTATACGTTATACCTTATACTTTATACGTTATACGTTATTCGTTATATGTTTTACGTTATACGTTATACGTTATACGTTATACGTTATACATTATACGTTATACGTTATACATTACATGTTATACGTTATACGTTATACGTTATACGTTATACGTTATACGTTATACGTTATACGTTATACGTTATACGTTATACGTTATACGTTATACGTTATACGTTATACGTTATACGTTATACGTTATACGTTATACGTTATACATTACATGTTGTACGTTATACGTTATACGTTATACGTTATACGTTATACGTTATACGTTATACGTTATACTTTATACGTTATACGTTATACGTTATACGTTATACGTTATACGTTATACGTTATACGTTATACGTTATACGTTATACGTTATACGTTATACTTTATACGTTATACGTTATACGTTATACGTTATACGTTATACGTTATACGTTATTCGTTATACGTTTTACGTTATACGTTATACGTTATACGTTATACATTATACGTTATACGTTATACATTACATGTTATACGTTATACGTTATACGTTATACGTTATACGTTATACATTATACGTTATACGTTATACATTACATGTTATACGTTATACGTTATACGTTATACGTTATACGTTATACATTATACGTTATACGTTACACATTACATGTTATACGTTATACGTTATACGTTATACGTTATACGTTATACGTTATACGTTTTACGATATACGATATACGTTATACGTTATACGTTATACGTTATACGTTATACGTTAAACTTTATACGTTATACGTTATACGTCATAGGTTATACGTTATACGTTATACGTTATACGTTATACGTTATACGTTATACGTCATACGTTATACGTCATACGTTATACGTTATACGTTATAGGTTATACTTTATACGTTATACGTTATACGTTATACGTTATACTTTATACGTTATACGTTATTCGTTATACGTTTTACGTTATACGTTATACGTTATACGTTATACGTGATACGTTATACGTTATACGTTATACGTTTTACGATATACGACATACGTTATACGTTATACGTTATACGTTATACGTTATACGTTATACTTTATACGTTATACGTTATACGTCATAGGTTATACGTTATACGTTATACGTTATACGTTATACGTTATACGTCATACGTTATACGTCATACGTTATACGTTATACGTTATACTTTATACGTTATACGTTATACGTTATACGTTACACATTATACGTTATACGTTATACATTACATGTTATACGTTATACGTTATACGTTATACGTTATACGTTATACATTATACGTTATACGTTATACATTACATGTTATACGTTATACGTTATACGTTATACGTTATACGTTATACGTTATACGTTTTACGATATACGATATACGTTATACGTTATACGTTATACGTTATACTTTATACGTTATACGTTATACGTCATAGGTTATACGTTATACGTTATACGTTATACGTTATACGTTATACGTCATACGTTATACGTCATACGTTATACGTTATACGTTATACTTTATACGTTATACGTTATACGTTATACGTTATACTTTATACGTTATACGTTATTCGTTATACGTTTTACGTTATACGTTATACGTTATACGTTATACATTATACGTTATACGTTATACATTACATGTTATACGTTATACGTTATACGTTATACGTTATACGTTATACGTTATACGTTATACGTTATACCTTATACGTTATACGTTATACGTTATACGTTATACGTTATACGTTATACGTTATACGTTATACGTTTTACGATATACGATATACGTTATACGTTATACGTTATACGTTATACGTTATACGTTATACGTTATACGTTATACGTTATACATTGTACGTTATACGTTATACATTACATGTTATACGTTATACGTTATACGTTATACGTTGTACGTTATACGTTATACGTCATAGGTTATACGTTATACGTTATACTTTATACGTTATACGTTATACGTTATACGTTATACGTTATACGTAATACGTTATTCGTTATACGTTTTACGCTATACGTTATACGTTATACGTTATACATTATACGTTATACATTATACATTACATGTTATACGTTATACGTTATACGTTATACGTTATACGTCATACGTTATACGTTATACGTTATACGTTATACGTTATACGTTATACGTTATACGTTATACGTTATACGTTATACGTTATACGTGATACGTTAAACGTTATACGTTATACGTTATACGTAATACGTTATACGTTATACATTATACGTTATACGTTATACGTTATACGTTATACGTTATACGTGATACGTTAAACGTTATACGTTATACGTTATACGTAATACGTTATACGTTATACGTTATACGTTATACGTTATACGTTATACGTAATACGTTATACGTTTTACGATATACGATATACGTTATACGTTATACGTTATACGTTATACGTTATACGTTATACTTTATACGTTATACGTTATACGTCATAGGTTATACGTCATACGTTATTCGTTATACGTTATACGTTATACGTTATACGTTATACGTTATACGTTATACGTTATACGTTATACGTTATACGTCATACGTTATACGTCATACGTTATACGTTATACGTTATACTTTATACGTTATACGTTATACGTTATACGTTATACGTTATACTTTATACGTTATACGTTATTCGTTATACGTTTTACGTTATACGTTATACGTTATACGTTATACGTTATACATTATACGTTATACGTTATACATTACATGTTATACGTTATACGTTATACGTTATACGTTATACGTTATACATTATACGTTATACGTTATACATTACATGTTATACGTTATACGTTATACGTTATACGTTATACGTTATACATTATACGTTATACGTTATACATTACATGTTGTACGTTATACGTTATACGTTATACGTTATACTTTATACGTTATACTTTATACGTTATACGTTATACGTTATACGTTATACGTTATTCGTTATACGTTTTACGTTATACGTTATACGTTATACGTTATACATTATACGTTATACGTTATACATTACATGTTATACGTTATACGTTATACGTTATACGTTATACGTTATACATTATACGTTATACGTTATACATTACATGTTATACGTTATACGTTATACGTTATACGTTATACGTTATACATTATACGTTATACGTTATACATTACATGTTATACGTTATACGTTATACGTTATACGTTATACGTTATACGTTATACGTTATACGTTTTACGATATACGATATACGTTATACGTTATACGTTATACGTTATACGTTATACGTTAAACTTTATACGTTATACGTTATACGTCATAGGTTATACGTTATACGTTATACGTTATACGTTATACGTTATACGTCATACGTTATACGTCATACGTTATACGTTATAGGTTATACTTTATACGTTATACGTTATACGTTATACGTTATACTTTATACGTTATACGTTATTCGTTATACGTTTTACGTTATACGTTATACGTTATACGTTATACGTGATACGTTATACGTTATACGTTATACGTTTTACGATATACGACATACGTTATACGTTATACGTTATACGTTATACGTTATACGTTATACTTTATACGTTATACGTTATACGTCATAGGTTATACGTTATACGTTATACGTTATACGTTATACGTTATACGTCATACGTTATACGTCATACGTTATACGTTATACGTTATACTTTATACGTTATACGTTATACGTTATACGTTATACTTTATACGTTATACGTTATTCGTTATACGTTTTACGTTATACGTTATACGTTATACGTTATACATTATACGTTATACGTTATACATTACATGTTATACGTTATACGTTATACGTTATACGTTATACGTTATACGTTATACGTTATACGTTATACGTTATACGTTATACGTTATACGTTATACGTTATACGTTATACGTTATACGTTATACGTTATACGTTATACGTTATACGTTATACGTCATAGGTTATACGTTATACGTTATACGTTATGCGTTATACGTTATACGTTATACGTTACACGTTATACGCTATACGTTATACGTTATGCGTTATACGTTATACGTTGTTAGTTATACGTTATGCGGTATACGTTATACGTTGTACGTTACATGTTATACGTTATACGTTATACGTTATACGATATACGTTATACGTTATACGTTATACGTTATACGTTATACGTTGTACGTTATACGTTATACGTTATACGTTATACGTTATACGTTATACGTTATACGTTATACGTTATACTTAATACGTTATACGTTATACGTTATACGTTATACGTAATACGTTATACATTACATGTTATACGTTATACGTTATACGTTATACGTTATACGTCATACGTTATGCGTTATACGTTATACGTTATACGTTATACGTTATACGTTATACGTTATACGTTATACATTATACGTTATACGTTATACGTTATACGTTATACGTTATACGTTATACGTTATACGTTATACGTTATACGTTATACGTTATACGTTATACGTTATACGTTATACGTTATACGTTATACGTTATACGTTATACGTTATACGTTATACGTTATACGTTATACGTTATACGTTATACGTTATACGTTATACGTTATACGTTATACGTTATACGTTATACGTTATACGTTATACTTAATACGTTATACGTTATACGTTATACGTTATACGTAATACGTTATACGTTATACGTTATACGTTATACGTCATAGGTTATACGTTATACGTTATACTTTATACGTTATACGTTATACGTTATACGTTATACGTTATACGTTATAGGTTATACGTTATACGTCATACGTAATACGTTATACGTTATACGTTATACGTTATACGTTATACGTTATACGTTATACGTTATACGTTATACGTCATACGTTATACGTTATACGTTGTACGTTATACGTTATACGTTATACGTTATACGTTATACGTTATACGTTATACGTTATACGTTATACGTTATACGTTATACGTTATACGTTATACGTTATACGTTATACGTTATACGTTATACGTTATACGTTATACGTTATACGTTATACGTTATACGTTATACTTAATACGTTATACCTTATACGTTATACGTTATACGTAATACGTTATACGTTATACGTTATACGTTATACGTCATAGGTTATACGTTATACGTTATACTTTATACGTTATACGTTATACGTTATACGTTATACGTTATACGTAATACGTTATTCGTAATACGTTTTACACTATACGTTATACTTTATACGTTATACATTATACGTTATACGTTATACATTACATGTTATACGTTATACGTTATACGTTATACGTTATACGTCATACGTTATACGTTATACGTTATACGTTATACGTTATACGTTATACGTTATACGTTATACGTTATACGTTATACATTATACGTTATACGTTATACGTTATACGTTATACGTTATACGTTATACATTATACGTTATACGTTATACGTTATACGTTATACGTTATACGTTATACGTTAAACGTTATACGTTATACGTTATACGTAATACGTTATACGTTATACGTTATACGTTATACGTTATACGTTATACGTTATACGTTATACGTTTTACGATATACGATATACGTTATACGTTATACGTTATACGTTATACGTTATACGTTATACGTTATACTTTATACGTTATACGTTATACGTCATAGGTTATACGTTATACGTTATACGTTATTCGTTATACGTTGTACGTTATACGTTATACGTTATACGTTATACATTATACGTTATACGTTATACATTACATGTTATACGTTATACGTTAAACGTTATACGTTATACGTTATACGTTATACATTATACGTTGTAGGTTATACATTACATGTTATACGTTATACGTTATACGTTATACGTTATACGGTATACGTTATACGTTGTACGTTATACTTTATACGTCATAGGTTATACGTTATACGTTATACGTTATACGTTATACATTATACGTTATACGTTATACGTTATACGTTATTCGTTATACGTTTTACGTTATACGTTATACGTTATACGTTATACATTATACGTTATACGTTATACATTACATGTTATACGTTATACGTTATACGTTATACATTATACGTTATACGTTATACATTACATGTTATACGTTATACGTTATACGTTATACGTTATACGTTTTACGATATACGATATACGTTATACGTTATACGTTATACGTTATACGTTATACGTTATACATTACATGTTATACGTTATACGTTATACGTTATACGTTATACGTCATACGTTATGCGTTATACGTTATACGTTATACGTTATACGTTATACGTTATACGTTATACGTTATACATTATACGTTATACGTTATACGTTATACGTTATACGTTATACGTTATACGTTATACGTTATACGTTATACGTTATACGTTATACGTTATACGTTATACGTTTAACGTTATACGTTATACGTTATACGTTAGACGTAATACGTTATACGTTATACGTTATACGTTATACGTTATACGTTATACGTTATACGTTATACGTTTTACGATATACGATATACGTTATACGTTATACGTTATACGTTATACGTTATACGTTATACGTTATACGTTATACGTTATACGTTATACATTATACGTTATACGTTATACATTACATGTTATACGTTATACGTTATACGTTATACGTTGTACGTTATACGTTATACGTCATAGGTTATACGTTATACGTTATACTTTATACGTTATACGTTATACGTTATACGTTATACGTTATACGTAATACGTTATTCGTTATACGTTTTACGCTATACGTTATACGTTATACGTTATACGTTATACATTATACGTTATACGTTATACATTACATGTTATACGTTATACGTTATACGTTATACGTTATACGTCATACGTTATACGTTATACGTTATACGTTATACGTTATACGTTATACGTTATACGTTATACGTTATACATTATACGTTATACGTTATACGTTATACGTTATACGTTATACGTTATACATTATACGTTATACGTTATACGTTATACATTATACGTTATACGTTATACATTACATGTTATACGTTATACGTTAAACGTTATACGTTATACGTTATACGTTATACATTATACGTTGTAGGTTATACATTACATGTTATACGTTATACGTTATACGTTATACGTTATACGTTATACGTTATACGTTATACATTATACGTTATACGTTATACATTACATGTTATACGTTATACGTTATACGTTATACGTTATACGTTTTACGATATACGATATACGTTACACGTTATACGTTATACGTTATACGTTATACGTTATACTTTATACGTTATACGTTATACGTCATAGGTTATACGTTATACGTTATACGTTATACGTTATACGTTATACGTCATACGTTATACGTCATACGTTATACGTTATGGGTATACTTTATACGTTATACGTTATACGTTATACGTTATACTTTATACGTTATACGTTATTCGTTATACGTTTTACGTTATACGTTATACGTTATACGTTATACATTATACGTTATACGTTATACATTACATGTTATACGTTATACGTTATACGTTATACGTTATACGTTATACGTTATACGTTATACTTTATACGTTATACGTTATACGTTATACGTTATACATTATACGTTATACGTTATACGTTATACGTTATACGTTATACGTTATACATTATACGTTATACGTTATACGTTATACGTTATACGTTATACGTTATACGTTAAACGTTATTACGTTATACGTTATACGTAATACGTTATACGTTATACGTTATACGTTATACGTTATACGTTATACATTACATGTTATACGTTTTTACGATATACGTTATACGTTATACGTTATACGTTATACGTTATACGTTATACGTTATACGTTATACGTCATACGTTATACGTCATACGTTATACGTTATACGTTATACTTTATACGTTATACGTTATACGTTATACGTTATACTTTATACGTTATACGTTATTCGTTATACGTTTTACGTTATACGTTATACGTTATACGTTTACATTATACGTTATACGTTATACATTACATGTTATACGTTATACGTTATACGTTATACGTTATACGTTATACGTTATACGTTATACGTTATACGTTATACGTTATACGTTATACGTTATACGTTATACGTTATACGTTATACGTTATACGTTATACGTTATACGTTATACGTTATACGTTATACGTTATACGTATACATTACATGTTGTACGTTATACGTTATACGTTATACGTTATACGTTATACGTTATACGTCATACGTTATACGTCATACGTTATACGTTATACGTTATACGTTATACGTTATACGTTATACGTTATACGTTATACGTTGTACGTTATACGTTATACGTTATACGTTATACGTTATACGTTATACGTTATACGTTATACTTTATACGTTATACGTTATACGTTATACGTTATACGTTATACGTTATACGTTATTCGTTATACGTTTTACGTTATACGTTATACGTTATACGTTATACGTTATACATTATACGTTATACGTTATACATTACATGTTATACGTTATACGTTATACGTTATACGTTATACGTTATACGTTATACATTATACGTTATACGTTATACATTACATGTTATACGTTATACGTTATACGTTATACGTTATACGTTTTACGATATACGATATACGTTACACGTTATACGTTATACGTTATACGTTATACGTTATACTTCATACGTTATACGTTATACGTCATAGGTTATACGTTATACGTTATACGTTATACGTTATACGTTATACGTCATACGTTATACGTCATACGTTATACGTTATAGGTTATACTTTATACGTTATACGTTATACGTTATACGTTATACTTTATACGTTATACGTTATTCGTTATACGTTTTACGTTATACGTTATACGTTATACGTTATACATTATACGTTATTCGTTATACATTACATGTTATACGTTATACGTTATACGTTATACGTTATACGTTATACGTTATACGTTATACTTTATACGTTATACGTTATACGTTATACGTTATACATTATACGTTATACGTTATACGTTATACGTTATACGTTATACGTTATACATTATACGTTATACGTTATACGTTATACGTTATACGTTATACGTTATACGTTATACGTTATAGGTTATACGTTATACGTTATACGTAATACGTTATACGTTATACGTTATACGTTATACGTTATACGTTATACGTATACGTTATACGTTATACGTCATACGTTCTACGTTATACGTTGTACGTTATACGTTATACGTTATACGTTATACGTTATACGTTATACGTTATACATTATACGTTATACGTTATACGTTATACGTTATACGTTATACGTTATACGTTATACGTTATACGTTATACGTTATACTTTATACGTTATACGTTATTCGTTATACGTTTTACTTTATACGTTATACGTTTATACGTTATACATTATACGTTATACGTTATACATTACATGTTATACGTTATACGTTATACGTTATACGTTATACGTTATACGTTATACGTTATACGTTATACGTATACGTTATACGTTATACGTTATACGTTATACGTTATACGTTATACGTTATACGTTATACGTTATACGTTATACGTTATACGTTATACGTTATACGTTATACGTTATACGTTATACGTTATACATTACATGTTGCACGTTATACGTTATACGTTATACGTTATACGTTATACGTTATACGTCATACGTTGTACGTCATACGTTATACGTTATACGTTATACGTTATACGTTATACGTTATACGTTATACGTTATACGTTATACGTTATACGTTATACGTTATACGTTATACGTTATACGTTATACGTTATACTTTATACGTTATACGTTATACGTTATACGTTATACGTTATACGTTATACGTTATTCGTTATACGTTTTACGTTATACGTTATACGTTATACGTTATACATTATACGTTATACGTTATACATTACATGTTATACGTTATACGTTATACGTTATACGTTATACGTTATACGTTATACGTTATACGTTATACGTTATACGTTATACGTCATACGTTATACGTCATACGTTATACGTTATACGTTATACTTTATACGTTATACGTTATACGTTATACGTTATACTTTATACGTTATACGTTATTCGTTATACGTTTTACGTTATACGTTATACGTTATACGTTATACATTATACGTTATACGTTATACATTACATGTTATACGTTATACGTTATACGTTATACGTTATACGTTATACGTTATACGTTATACGTTATACGTTATACGTTATACGTTATACGTTATACGTTATACGTTATACGTTATACGTTATACGTTATACGTTATACGTTATACGTTATACGTAATACATTACATGTTGTACGTTATACGTTATACGTTATACGTTATACGTTATACGTTATACGTCATACGTTATACGTCATACGTTATACGTTATACGTTATACGTTATACGTTATACGTTATACGTTATACGTTATACGTTGTACGTTATACGTTATACGTTATACGTTATACGTTATACGTTATACGTTATACGTTATACTTTATACGTTATACGTTATACGTTATACGTTATACGTTATACGTTATACGTTATTCGTTATACGTTTTACGTTATACGTTATACGTTATACGTTATACGTTATACATTGTACGTTATACGTTATACATTACATGTTATACGTTATACGTTATACGTTATACGTTATACGTTATACGTTATACATTATACGTTATACGTTATACATTACATGTTATACGTTATACGTTATACGTTATACGTTATACGTTTTACGATGTACGATATACGTTACACGTTATACGTTATACGTTATACGTTATACGTTATACTTTATACGTTATACGTTATACGTCATAGGTTATACGTTATACGTTATACGTTATACGTTATACGTTATACGTTATACGTTATACGTCATACGTTATACGTCATACGTTATACGTTATAGGTTATACTTTATACGTTATACGTTATACGTTATACGTTATACTTTATACGTTATACGTTATTCGTTATACGTTTTACGTTATACGTTATACGTTATACGTTATACATTATACGTTATACGTTATACATTACATGTTATACGTTATACGTTATACGTTATACGTTATACGTTATACGTTATACGTTATACGTTATACGTTATACGTTATACGTTATACGTTATACGTCATACGTTATACGTTATACGTTGTACGCTATACGTTATACGTTATACGTTATACGTTATACGTTATACGTTATACGTTATACGTTATACGTTATACGTTATACGTTATGCGTTATACGTTATACGTTATACGTTATACGTTATACGTTATACGTTATACGTTATACGTTATACGTTATACTTAATACGTTATACGTTATACGTTATACGTTATACGTAATACGTTATACGTTATACGTTATACGTTATACGTCATAGGTTATACGTTATACGTTATACTTTATACGTTATACGTTATACGTTATACGTTATACGTTATACGTTATACGTTATTCGTTATACGTTTTACGCTATACGTTATACGTTATACGTTATACATTATACGTTATACGTTATACATTACATGTTATACGTTATACGTTATACGTTATACGTTATACGTCATACGTTATACGTTATACGTTATACGTTATACGTTATACGTTATACGTTATACGTTATACGTTATACATTATACGTTATACGTTATACGTTATACGTTATACGTTATACGTTATACATTATACGTTATACGTTATACGTTATACGTTATACGTTATACGTTATACGTTAAACGTTATACGTTATACGTTATACGTAATACGTTATACGTTATACGTTATACGTTATACGTTATACGTTATACATTACATGTTATACGTTTTACGATATACGTTATACGTTATACGTTATACGTTATACGTTATACGTTATACGTTATACGTTATACGTCATACGTTATACGTCATACGTTATACGTTATACGTTATACTTTATACGTTATACGTTATACGTTATACGTTATACTTTATACGTTATACGTTATTCGTTATACGTTTTACGTTATACGTTATACGTTATACGTTATACATTATACGTTATACGTTAAACATTACATGTTATACGTTATACGTTATACGTTATACGTTATACGTTATACGTTATACGTTATACGTTATACGTTATACGTTATACGTTATACGTTATACGTTATACGTTATACGTTATACGTTATACGTTATACGTTATACGTTATACGTTATACGTTATACGTTATACATTACATGTTGTACGTTATACGTTATACGTTATACGTTATACGTTATACGTTATACGTCATACGTTATACGTCATACGTTATACGTTATACGTTATACGTTATACGTTATACGTTATACGTTATACGTTATACGTTGTACGTTATACGTTATACGTTATACGTTATACGTTATACGTTATACGTTATACGTTATACTTTATACGTTATACGTTATACGTTATACGTTATACGTTATACGTTATACGTTATTCGTTATACGTTTTACGTTATACGTTATACGTTATACGTTATACGTTATACATTATACGTTATACGTTATACATTACATGTTATACGTTATACGTTATACGTTATACGTTATACGTTATACGTTATACATTATACGTTATACGTTATACATTACATGTTATACGTTATACGTTATACGTTATACGTTATACGTTTTACGATATACGATATACGTTACACGTTATACGTTATACGTTATACGTTATACGTTATACTTTATACGTTATACGTTATACGTCATAGGTTATACGTTATACGTTATACGTTATACGTTATACGTTATACGTCATACGTTATACGTCATACGTTATACGTTATAGGTTATACTTTATACGTTATACGTTATACGTTATACGTTATACTTTATACGTTATACGTTATTCGTTATACGTTTTACGTTATACGTTATACGTTATACGTTATACATTATACGTTATACGTTATACACTACATGTTATACGTTATACGTTATACGTTATACGTTATACGTTATACGTTATACGTTATACTTTATACGTTATACGTTATACGTTATGCGTTATACATTATACGTTATACGTTATACGTTATACGTTATACGTTATACGTTATACATTATACGTTATACGTTATACGTTATACGTTATACGTTATACGTTATACGTTATAGGTTATACGTTATACGTTATACGTAATACGTTATACGTTATACGTTATACGTTATACGTTATACGTTATACGTTATACGTTATACGTTATACGTCATACGTTATACGTTATACGTTGTACGTTATACGTTATACGTTATACGTTATACGTTATACGTTATACGTTATACGTTATACGTTATACGTTATACGTTATACGTTATACGTTATACGTTATACGTTATGCGTTATACGTTATACTTAATACGTTATACGTTATACGTTATACGTTATACGTAATACGTTATACGTTATACGTTATACGTTATACGTCATAGGTTATACGTTATACGTTATACTTTATACGTTATACGTTATACGTTATACGTTATACGTTATACGTAATACGTTATTCGTTATACGTTTTACACTATACGTTATACGTTATACGTTATACATTATACGTTATACGTTATACATTACATGTTATACGTTATACGTTATACGTTATACGTTATACGTCATACGTTATACGTTATACGTTATACGTTATACGTTATACGTTATACGTTATACGTTATACGTTATACATTATACGTTATACGTTATACGTTATACGTTATACGTTATACGTTATACATTATACGTTATACGTTATACGTTATACGTTATACGTTATACGTTATACGTTAAACGTTATACGTTATACGTTATACGTAATACGTTATACGTTATACGTTATACGTTATACGTTATACGTTATACGTTATACGTTATACGTTTTACGATATACGATATACGTTATACGTTATACGTTATACGTTATACGTTATACGTTATACGTTATACTTTATACGTTATACGTTATACGTCATAGGTTATACGTTATACGTTATACGTTATTCGTTATACGTTGTACGTTATACGTTATACGTTATACGTTATACGTTATACGTTATACGTTATACTTTATACGTTATACGTTATACGTTATACGTTATACGTTATACGTTATACGTAATACGTTATTCGTTATACGTTTTACGCTATACGTTATACGTTATACGTTATACATTATACGTTATACGTTATACATTATACGTTATACGTTATACGTTATACGTTATACGTTATACGTTATACGTTAAACGTTATACGTTATACGTTATACGTAATACGTTATACGTTATACGTTTTACGATATACGATATACGTTATACGTTATACGTCATAGGTTATACGTTATACGTTATACGTTATTCGTTATACGTTGTACGTTATACGTTATACGTTATACGTTATACATTATACGTTATACGTTATACATTACATGTTATACGTTATACGTTAAACGTTATACGTTATACGTTATACGTTATACATTATACGTTATAGGTTATACATTACATGTTATACGTTATACGTTATACGTTATACGTTATACGGTATACGTTATACGTTGTACGTTATACGTTATACGTTATACGTTATACGTTTTACGATATACGATATACGTTATACGTTACACGTTATACGTTATACGTTGTACGTTATACGTTATACTTTATACGTTATACGTTATACGTCATAGGTTATACGTTATACGTTATACGTTATTCGTTATACGTTGTACGTTATACGTTATACGTTATACGTTATACATTATACGTTATACGTTATACATTACATGTTATACGTTATACGTTAAACGTTATACGTTATACGTTATACGTTATACATTATACGTTATAGGTTATACATTACATGTTATACGTTATACGTTATACGTTATACGTTATACGGTATACGTTATACGTTGTACGTTATACGTTATACGTTATACGTTATACGTTTTACGATATACGATATACGTTATACGTTATACGTTATACGTTATACGTTATACTTTATACGTTATACGTTATACGTCATAGGTTATACGTTATACGTTATACGTTATACGTTATACGTTATACGTCATACGTTATACGTCATACGTTATACGTTATACGTTATACTTTATACGTTATACGTTATACGTTATACGTTATACTTTATACGTTATACGTTATTCGTTATACGTTTTACTTTATACGTTATACGTTAAACGTTATACATTATACGTTATACGTTATACATTACATGTTATACGTTATACGTTATACGTTCTACGTTATACGTTATACGTTATACGTTATACGTTATACGTTATACGTTATACGTTATACGTTATACGTTATACGTTATACGTTATACGTTATACGTTATACGTTATACGTTATACGTTATACGTTATACGTTATACATTACATGTTGTACGTTATACGTTATACGTTATACGTTATACGTTATACGTTATACGTCATACGTTATACGTCATACGTTATACGTTATACGTTATACGTTATACGTTATACGTTATACGTTATACGTTATACGTTATACGTTATACGTTATACGTTATACGTTATACGTTATACGTTATACGTTATACGTTATACGTTATACTTTATACGTTATACGTTATACGTTATACGTTATACGTTATACGTTATACGTTATTCGTTATACGTTTTACGTTATACGTTATACGTTATACGTTATACATTATACGTTATACGTTACACATTACATGTTATACGTTATACGTTATACGTTATACGTTATACGTTATACGTTATACGTTATACGTTATACGTTATACGTTATACGTTATACGTTATACGTCATACGTTATACGTCATACGTTATACGTTATACGTTATACTTTATACGTTATACGTTATACGTTATACGTTATACTTTATACGTTATACGTTATTCGTTATACGTTTTACGTTATACGTTATACGTTATACGTTATACATTATACGTTATACGTTATACATTACATGTTATACGTTATACGTTATACGTTATACGTTATACGTTAGAACTTATACGTTGTACGTTATACGTTGTACGTTATACGTTATACGTTATACGTTATACGTTATACGTTATACGTTATACGTTATACGTTATACGTTATACGTTATACTTTATACGTTATACGTTATTCGTTATACGTTTTACTTTATACGTTATACGTTAAACGTTATACATTATACGTTATACGTTATACATTACATGTTATACGTTATACGTTATACGTTATACGTTATACGTTATACGTTATACGTTATACGTTATACGTTATACGTTATACGTTATACGTTATACGTTATACGTTATACGTTATACGTTATACGTTATACGTTATACGTTATACGTTATACGTTATACGTTATACATTACATGTTGTACGTTATACGTTATACGTTATACGTTATACGTTATACGTTATACGTCATACGTTATACGTCATACGTTATACGTTATACGTTATACGTTATACGTTATACGTTATACGTTATACGTTATACGTTATACGTTATACGTTATACGTTATACGTTATACGTTATACGTTATACGTTATACGTTATACGTTATACTTTATACGTTATACGTTATACGTTATACGTTATACGTTATACGTTATACGTTATTCGTTATACGTTTTACGTTATACGTTATACGTTATACGTTATACATTATACGTTATACGTTACACATTACATGTTATACGTTATACGTTATACGTTATACGTTATACGTTATACGTTATACGTTATACGTTATACGTTATACGTTATACGTTATACGTTATACGTCATACGTTATACGTCATACGTTATACGTTATACGTTATACTTTATACGTTATACGTTATACGTTATACGTTATACTTTATACGTTATACGTTATTCGTTGTACGTTTTACGTTATACGTTATACGTTATACGTTATACATTATACGTTATACGTTATACATTACATGTTATACGTTATACGTTATACGTTATACGTTATACGTTAGAACTTATACGTTGTACGTTATACGTTGTACGTTATACGTTATACGTTATACGTTATACGTTATACGTTATACGTTATACGTTATACTTTATACGTTATACGTTATACGTTATACGTTATACGTTATACGTTATACGTTATTCGTTATACGTTTTACGTTATACGTTATACGTTATACGTTATACGTTATACATTATACGTTATACGTTATACATTACATGTTATACGTTATACGTTATACGTTATACGTTATACGTTATACGTTATACGTTATACGTTATACGTTTTACGATATACGATATACGTTATACGTTATACGTTATACGTTATACGTTATACGTTATACGTTATACGTCATAGGTTATACGTTATACATTATACGTTATACGTTATACATTACGTGTTATACGTTATACGTTATACGTTATACGTTATACGTTTTACGATATACGATATACGTTATACGTTATACGTTATACGTTATACGTTATACATTACATGTTATACGTTATACGTTATACGTTATACGTTATACGTCATACGTTATGCGTTATACGTTATACGTTATACGTTGTACGTTATACGTTATACGTTATACGTTATACATTATACGTTATACGTTATACGTTATACGTTATACGTTATACGTTATACATTATACGTTATACGTTATACGTTATACGTTATACGTTATACGTTATACGTTTAACGTTATACGTTATACGTTATACGTAATACGTTATACGTTATACGTTATACGTTATACGTTATACGTTATACGTTATACGTTATACGTTATACGTTATACGTTTTACGATATACGATATACGTTATACGTTATACGTTATACGTTATACGTTATACGTTATACGTTATACGTTATACGATATACGTTATACATTATACGTTATACGTTATACATTACATGTTATACGTTATACGTTATACGTTATACGTTGTACGTTATACGTTATACGTCATAGGTTATACGTTATACGTTATACTTTATACGTTATACGTTATACGTTAGAAGTTGTACGTTATACGTTATACGTTGTACGTTGTACGTTATATGTTATACGTTATACGTTATACGTTATACGTTATACGTTATAC
This sequence comes from Ptiloglossa arizonensis, assembly GCF_051014685.1. NCBI lineage: Eukaryota > Metazoa > Arthropoda > Insecta > Hymenoptera > Colletidae > Ptiloglossa > Ptiloglossa arizonensis. Next base: position 248,286 of record NW_027478744.1, on the reverse strand, counting down.
TTTATACGTTATACGTTATACGTTATACGTTATACGTTATACGTTATACGTTATTCGTTATACGTTTTACGTTATACGTTATACGTTATACGTTATACGTTATACATTATACGTTATACGTTATACATTAAATGTTATACGTTATACGTTATACGTTATACGTTATACGTTATACGTTATACGTTATACGTTATACGTTTTACGATATACGATATACGTTATACGTTATACGTTATACGTTATACGTTATACGTTATACGTTATACGTTATACGTTATACTTTATACGTTATACGTTATACGTCATAGGTTATACGTTATACGTTATACGTTATTCGTTATACGTTATACGTTATACGTCATAGGTTATACGTTATACGTTATACGTTATACGTTATACATTATACGTTATACGTTATACGTTATACGTTATTCGTTATACGTTTTACGTTATACGTTATACGTTATACGTTATACGTTATACGTTATACGTTATACGTTATACGTCATACGTTATACGTTATACGTTATACGTTATACGTTATACGTTATACGTTATACGTTTTACGATATACGATATACGTTATACGTTATACGTTATACGTTATACGTTATACGTTATACGTTATACGTTATACGATATACGTTATACATTATACGTTATACGTTATACATTACATGTTATACGTTATACGTTATACGTTATACGTTGTACGTTATACGTTATACGTCATAGGTTATACGTTATACGTTATACTTTATACGTTATACGTTATACGTTATACGTTTTACGATATACGATATACGTTATACGTTATACGTTATACGTTATACGTTATACATTACATGTTATACGTTATACGTTATACGTTATACGTTATACGTCATACGTTATGCGTTATACGTTATACGTTATACGTTATACGTTATACGTTATACGTTATACGTTATACATTATACGTTATACGTTATACGTTATACGTTATACGTTATACGTTATACGTTATACGTTATACGTTATACGTTATACGTTATACGTTATACGTTATACGTTTAACGTTATACGTTATACGTTATACGTAATACGTTATACGTTATACGTTATACGTTATACGTTATACGTTATACGTTATACGTTATACGTTATACGTTATACGTTTTACGATATACGATATACGTTATACGTTATACGTTATACGTTATACGTTATACGTTATACGTTATACGTTATACGATATACGTTATACATTATACGTTATACGTTATACATTACATGTTATACGTTATACGTTATACGTTATACGTTGTACGTTATACGTTATACGTCATAGGTTATACGTTATACGTTATACTTTATACGTTATACGTTATACGTTATACGTTATACGTTATACGTAATACGTTATTCGTTATACGTTTTACGCTATACGTTATACGTTATACGTTATACATTATACGTTATACGTTATACATTATACGTTATACGTTATACGTTATACGTTATACGTTATACGTTATACGTTAAACGTTATACGTTATACGTTATACGTAATACGTTATACGTTATACGTTTTACGATATACGATATACGTTATACGTTATACGTTATACGTTATACGTTATACGTTATACGTTATACGTTATACGATATACGTTATACATTATACGTTATACGTTATACATTACATGTTATACGTTATACGTTATACGTTATACTTTATACGTTATACGTTATACGTTATACGTTATACGTTATACGTTATACGTTATACGTTATACGTTATACTTTATACGTTATACGTTATACGTTATACGTTATACGTTATACGTTATACGTTATTCGTTATACGTTTTACGTTATACGTTATACGTTATACGTTATACGTTATACATTATACGTTATACGTTATACATTACATGTTATACGTTATACGTTATACGTTATACGTTATACGTTATACGTTATACGTTATACGTTATACGTTTTACGATATACGATATACGTTATACGTTATACGTTATACGTTATACGTTATACGTTATACGTTATACGTTATACGTTATACTTTATACGTTATACGTTATACGTCATAGGTTATACGTTATACGTTATACGTTATTCGTTATACGTTATACGTTATACGTCATAGGTTATACGTTATACGTTATACGTTATACGTTATACATTATACGTTATACGTTATACGTTATACGTTATTCGTTATACGTTTTACGTTATACGTTATACTTTATACGTTATACGTTATACGTTATACGTTATACGTTATACGTTATACGTTATTCGTTATACGTTTTACGTTATACGTTATACGTTATACGTTATACGTTATACATTATACGTTATACGTTATACATTACATGTTATACGTTATACGTTATACGTTATACGTTATACGTTATACGTTATACGTTATACGTTTTACGATATACGATATACGTTATACGTTATACGTTATACGTTATACGTTATACGTTATACGTTATACGTTATACGTTATACTTTATACGTTATACGTTATACGTCATAGGTTATACGTTATACGTTATACGTTATTCGTTATACGTTATACGTTATACGTCATAGGTTATACGTTATACGTTATACGTTATACGTTATACATTATACGTTATACGTTATACGTTATACGTTATTCGTTATACGTTTTACGTTATACGTTATACGTTATACGTTATACGTTATACGTTATACGTTATACGTTATACGTCATACGTTATACGTTATACGTTATACGTTATACGTTATACGTTATACGTTATACGTTTTACGATATACGATATACGTTATACGTTATACGTTATACGTTATACGTTATACGTTATACGTTATACGTTATACGATATACGTTATACATTATACGTTATACGTTATACATTACATGTTATACGTTATACGTTATACGTTATACGTTATACATTACATGTTATACGTTATACGTTATACGTTATACGTTATACGTTATACGTTATACGTTATACGTTTTACGATATACGATATACGTTATACGTTATACGTTATACGTTATACGTTATACGTTTTACGATATACGATATACGTTATACGTTATACGTTATACGTTATACGTTATACGTTATACGTTATTCGTTATACGTTTTACGTTATACGTTATACGTTATACGTTATACGTTATACATTATACGTTATACGTTATACATTACATGTTATACGTTATACGTTATACGTTATACGTTATACGTTATACGTTATACGTTATACGTTATACGTTTTACGATATACGATATACGTTATACGTTATACGTTATACGTTATACGTTATACGTTATACGTTATACGTTATACGTTATACTTTATACGTTATACGTTATACGTCATAGGTTATACGTTATACGTTATACGTTATTCGTTATACGTTATACGTTATACGTCATAGGTTATACGTTATACGTTATACGTTATACGTTATACATTATACGTTATACGTTATACGTTATACGTTATTCGTTATACGTTTTACGTTATACGTTATACTTTATACGTTATACGTTATACGTTATACGTTATACGTTATACGTTATACGTTATTCGTTATACGTTTTACGTTATACGTTATACGTTATACGTTATACGTTATACATTATACGTTATACGTTATACATTACATGTTATACGTTATACGTTATACGTTATACGTTATACGTTATACGTTATACGTTATACGTTTTACGATATACGATATACGTTATACGTTATACGTTATACGTTATACGTTATACGTTATACGTTATACGTTATACGTTATACTTTATACGTTATACGTTATACGTCATAGGTTATACGTTATACGTTATACGTTATTCGTTATACGTTATACGTTATACGTCATAGGTTATACGTTATACGTTATACGTTATACGTTATACATTATACGTTATACGTTATACGTTATACGTTATTCGTTATACGTTTTACGTTATACGTTATACGTTATACGTTATACGTTATACGTTATACGTTATACGTTATACGTCATACGTTATACGTTATACGTTATACGTTATACGTTATACGTTATACGTTATACGTTTTACGATATACGATATACGTTATACGTTATACGTTATACGTTATACGTTATACGTTATACGTTATACGTTATACGATATACGTTATACATTATACGTTATACGTTATACATTACATGTTATACGTTATACGTTATACGTTATACGTTGTACGTTATACGTTATACGTCATAGGTTATACGTTATACGTTATACTTTATACGTTATACGTTATACGTTATACGTTTTACGATATACGATATACGTTATACGTTATACGTTATACGTTATACGTTATACATTACATGTTATACGTTATACGTTATACGTTATACGTTATACGTCATACGTTATGCGTTATACGTTATACGTTATACGTTATACGTTATACGTTATACGTTATACGTTATACATTATACGTTATACGTTATACGTTATACGTTATACGTTATACGTTATACATTATACGTTATACGTTATACGTTATACGTTATACGTTATACGTTATACGTTTAACGTTATACGTTATACGTTATACGTAATACGTTATACGTTATACGTTATACGTTATACGTTATACGTTATACGTTATACGTTATACGTTATACGTTATACGTTTTACGATATACGATATACGTTATACGTTATACGTTATACGTTATACGTTATACGTTATACGTTATACGTTATACGATATACGTTATACATTATACGTTATACGTTATACATTACATGTTATACGTTATACGTTATACGTTATACGTTGTACGTTATACGTTATACGTCATAGGTTATACGTTATACGTTATACTTTATACGTTATACGTTATACGTTATACGTTATACGTTATACGTAATACGTTATTCGTTATACGTTTTACGCTATACGTTATACGTTATACGTTATACATTATACGTTATACGTTATACATTATACGTTATACGTTATACGTTATACGTTATACGTTATACGTTATACGTTAAACGTTATACGTTATACGTTATACGTAATACGTTATACGTTATACGTTATACGTTATACGTTATACGTTATACGTTATACGTTATACGTTTTACGATATACGATATACGTTATACGTTATACGTTATACGTTATACGTTATACGTTATACTTTATACGTTATACGTTATACGTCATAGGTTATACGTTATACGTTATACGTTATACGTTATACGTTATACGTCATACGTTATACGTCATACGTTATACGTTATACGTTATACTTTATACGTTATACGTTATACGTTATACGTTATACTTTATACGTTATACGTTATTCGTTATACGTTTTACTTTATACGTTATACGTTATACGTTATACATTATACGTTATACGTTATACATTACATGTTATACGTTATACGTTATACGTTATACGTTATACGTTATACGTTATACGTTATACGTTATACGTTATACGTTATACGTTATACGTTATACGTTATACGTTATACGTTATACGTTATACGTTATACGTTATACGTTATACGTTATACGTTATACGTTATACGTTATACATTACATGTTGTACGTTATACGTTATACGTTATACGTTATACGTTATACGTTATACGTCATACGTTATACGGCATACGTTATACGTTATACGTTATACGTTATACGTTATACGTTATACGTTATACGTTATACGTTATACGTTATACGTTATACGTTATACGTCATACGTTATACGTCATACGTTATACGTTATACGTTATACGTTATACGTTATACGTTATACGTTATACGTTTTACGATATACGAAATACGTTATACGTTATACGTTATACGTTATACGTTATACGTTATACGTTATACTTTATACGTTATACGTTATACGTCATAGGTTATACGTTATACGTTATACGTTATTCGTTATACCTTGTACGTTATACGTTATACGTTATACGTTATACATTATACGTTATACGTTATACGTTATACTTTATACGTTATACGTTATACGTTTTACGATATACGATATACGTTATACGTTATACTTTATACGTTATACGTTATACGTCATAGGTTATACGTTATACGTTATACGTTATTCGTTATACCTTGTACGTTATACGTTATACGTTATACGTTATACATTATACTTTATACGTTATACGTTATTCGTTATACGTTTTACTTTATACGTTATACGTTATACGTTATACATTATACGTTATACGTTATACATTACATGTTATACGTTATACGTTATACGTTATACGTTATACGTTATACGTTATACGTTATACGTTATACGTTATACGTTATACGTTATACGTTATACGTTATACGTTATACGTTATACGTTATACGTTATACGTTATACGTTTTACGATATACGATATACGTTATACGTTATACGTTATACGTTATACGTTATACGTTATACGTTATACTTTATACGTTATACGTTATACGTCATAGGTTATACGTTATACGTTATACGTTATTCGTTATACGTTATACGTTATACGTCATAGGTTATACGTTATACGTTATACGTTATACGTTATACATTATACGTTATACGTTATACGTTATACGTTATTCGTTATACGTTTTACGTTGTACGTTATACGTTATACGTTATACATTATACGTTATACGTTATACATTACATGTTATACGTTATACGTTATACGTTATACGTTATACGTTATACATTATACGTTATACGTTATACATTACATGTTATACGTTATACGTTATACGTTATACGTTATACGTTTTACGATATACGATATACGTTATACGTTATACGTTATACGTTATACGTTATACATTACATGTTATACGTTATACGTTATACGTTATACGTTATACGTCATACGTTATGCGTTATACGTTATACGTTATACGTTATACGTTATACGTTATACGTTATACGTTATACATTATACGTTATACGTTATACGTTATACGTTATACGTTATACGTTATACATTATACGTTATACGTTATACGTTATACGTTATACGTTATACGTTATACGTTATACGTTTAACGTTATACGTTATACGTTATACGTAATACGATATACGTTATACGTTATACGTTATACGTTATACGTTATACGTTATACATTACATGTTATACGTTATACGTTATACGTTATACGTTATACGTTAGAAGTTATACGTTATACGTTATACGTTGTACGTTGTACGTTATGTGTTATACGTTATACGTTATACGTTATACGTTATACGTTATACTTTATACGTTATACGTTATACGTTATACGTTATACTTTATACGTTATACGTTATTCGTTATACGTTTTACGTTATACGTTATACGTTATACGTTATACGTTATACATTATACGTTATACGTTATACATTACATGTTATACGTTATACGTTATACGTTATACGTTATACGTTATACGTTATACGTTATACGTTATACGTTTTACGATATACGATATACGTTATACGTTATACGTTATACGTTATACGTTATACGTTATACGTTATACGTTATACGTTATACTTTATACGTTATACGTTATACGTCATAGGTTATACGTTATACGTTATACGTTATTCGTTATACGTTATACGTTATACGTCATAGGTTATACGTTATACGTTATACGTTATACGTTATACATTATACGTTATACGTTATACGTTATACGTTATTCGTTATACGTTTTACGTTATACGTTATACGTTATACGTTATACGTTATACGTTATACGTTATACGTTATACGTCATACGTTATACGTTATACGTTATACGTTATACGTTATACGTTATACGTTATACGTTATACGTTTTACGATATACGATATACGTTATACGTTATACGTTATACGTTATACGTTATACGTTATACGTTATACGTTATACGTTATACGATATACGTTATACATTATACGTTATACGTTATACATTACATGTTATACGTTATACGTTATACGTTATACGTTGTACGTTATACGTTATACGTCATAGGTTATACGTTATACGTTATACTTTATACGTTATACGTTATACGTTATACGTTTTACGATATACGATATACGTTATACGTTATACGTTATACGTTATACGTTATACATTACATGTTATACGTTATACGTTATACGTTATACGTTATACGTCATACGTTATGCGTTATACGTTATACGTTATACGTTATACGTTATACGTTATACGTTATACGTTATACATTATACGTTATACGTTATACGTTATACGTTATACGTTATACGTTATACATTATACGTTATACGTTATACGTTATACGTTATACGTTATACGTTATACGTTTAACGTTATACGTTATACGTTATACGTAATACGTTATACGTTATACGTTATTCGTTATACGTTATACGTTATACGTCATAGGTTATACGTTATACGTTATACGTTATACGTTATACATTATACGTTATACGTTATACGTTATACGTTATTCGTTATACGTTTTACGTTATACGTTATACGTTATACGTTATACGTTATACGTTATACGTTATACGTTATACGTCATACGTTATACGTTATACGTTATACGTTATACGTTATACGTTATACGTTATACGTTTTACGATATACGATATACGTTATACGTTATACGTCATAGGTTATACGTTATACGTTATACGTTATACGTTATACGTTATACGTCATACGTTATACGTCATACGTTATACGTTATACGTTATACTTTATACGTTATACGTTATACGTTATACGTTATACTTTATACGTTATACGTTATTCGTTATACGTTTTACTTTATACGTTATACGTTATACGTTATACATTATACGTTATACGTTATACATTACATGTTATACGTTATACGTTATACGTTATACGTTATACGTTATACGTTATACGTTATACGTTATACGTTATACGTTATACGTTATACGTTATACGTTATACGTTATACGTTATACGTTATACGTTATACGTTATACGTTATACGTTATACGTTATACGTTATACGTTATACGTTATACATTACATGTTGTACGTTATACGTTATACGTTATACGTTATACGTTATACGTCATACGTTATACGGCATACGTTATACGTTATACGTTATACGTTATACGTTATACGTTATACGTTATACGTTATACGTTATACGTTATACGTTATACGTTATACGTCATACGTTATACGTCATACGTTATACGTTATACGTTATACGTTATACGTTATACGTTATACGTTATACGTTTTACGATATACGAAATACGTTATACGTTATACGTTATACGTTATACGTTATACGTTATACGTTATACGTTATACGTTATACGTTATACGTTATACGTTATACGTTATACGTTATACGTTATACGTTTTACGATATACGATATACGTTATACGTTATACGTTATACGTTATACGTTATACGTTATACGTTATACTTTATACGTTATACGTTATACGTCATAGGTTATACGTTATACGTTATACGTTATTCGTTATACGTTATACGTTATACGTCATAGGTTATACGTTATACGTTATACGTTATACGTTATACATTATACGTTATACGATATACGTTATACGTTATTCGTTATACGTTTTACGTTGTACGTTATACGTTATACGTTATACATTATACGTTATACGTTATACATTACATGTTATACGTTATACGTTATACGTTATACGTTATACGTTATACATTATACGTTATACGTTATACATTACATGTTATACGTTATACGTTATACGTTATACGTTATACGTTTTACGATATACGATATACGTTATACGTTATACGTTATACGTTATACGTTATACATTACATGTTATGCGTTATACGTTATACGTTATACGTTATACGTCATACGTTATGCGTTATACGTTATACGTTATACGTTATACGTTATACGTTATACGTTATACGTTATACATTATACGTTATACGTTATACGTTATACGTTATACGTTATACATTATACGTTATACGTTATACGTTATACGTTATACGTTATACGTTATACGTTTAACGTTATACGTTATACGTTATACGTAATACGATATACGTTATACGTTATACGTTATACGTTATACGTTATACGTTATACATTACATGTTATACGTTATACGTTATACGTTATACGTTATACGTTAGAAGTTATACGTTATACGTTATACGTTGTACGTTGTACGTTATGTGTTATACGTTATACGTTATACGTTATACGTTATACGTTATACTTTATACGTTATACGTTATACGTTATACGTTATACGTTATACGTTATACGTTATTCGTTATACGTTTTACGTTATACGTTATACGTTATACGTTATACGTTATACATTATACGTTATACGTTATACATTACATGTTATACGTTATACGTTATACGTTATACGTTATACGTTATACGTTATACGTTATACGTTATACGTTTTACGATATACGATATACGTTATACGTTATACGTTATACGTTATACGTTATACGTTATACGTTATACGTTATACGTTATACTTTATACGTTATACGTTATACGTCATAGGTTATACGTTATACGTTATACGTTATTCGTTATACGTTATACGTTATACGTCATAGGTTATACGTTATACGTTATACGTTATACGTTATACATTATACGTTATACGTTATACGTTATACGTTATTCGTTATACGTTTTACGTTATACGTTATACGTTATACGTTATACGTTATACGTTATACGTTATACGTTATACGTCATACGTTATACGTTATACGTTATACGTTATACGTTATACGTTATACGTTATACGTTTTACGATATACGATATACGTTATACGTTATACGTTATACGTTATACGTTATACGTTATACGTTATACGTTATACGATATACGTTATACATTATACGTTATACGTTATACATTACATGTTATACGTTATACGTTATACGTTATACGTTGTACGTTATACGTTATACGTCATAGGTTATACGTTATACGTTATACTTTATACGTTATACGTTATACGTTATACGTTTTACGATATACGATATACGTTATACGTTATACGTTATACGTTATACGTTATACATTACATGTTATACGTTATACGTTATACGTTATACGTTATACGTCATACGTTATGCGTTATACGTTATACGTTATACGTTATACGTTATACGTTATACGTTATACGTTATACATTATACGTTATACGTTATACGTTATACGTTATACGTTATACGTTATACATTATACGTTATACGTTATACGTTATACGTTATACGTTATACGTTATACGTTTAACGTTATACGTTATACGTTATACGTAATACGTTATACGTTATACGTTATACGTTATACGTTATACGTTATACGTTATACGTTATACGTTATACGTTATACGTTTTACGATATACGATATACGTTATACGTTATACGTTATACGTTATACGTTATACGTTATACGTTATACGTTATACGTTATACGATATACGTTATACATTATACGTTATACGTTATACATTACATGTTATACGTTATACGTTATACGTTATACGTTGTACGTTATACGTTATACGTCATAGGTTATACGTTATACGTTATACTTTATACGTTATACGTTATACGTTATACGTTATACGTTATACGTAATACGTTATTCGTTATACGTTTTACGCTATACGTTATACGTTATACGTTATACATTATACGTTATACGTTATACATTATACGTTATACGTTATACGTTATACGTTATACGTTATACGTTATACGTTAAACGTTATACGTTATACGTTATACGTAATACGTTATACGTTATACGTTATACGTTATACGTTATACGTTATACGTTATACGTTATACGTTTTACGATATACGATATACGTTATACGTTATACGTTATACGTTATACGTTATACGTTATACTTTATACGTTATACGTTATACGTCATAGGTTATACGTTATACGTTATACGTTATACGTTATACGTTATACGTCATACGTTATACGTCATACGTTATACGTTATACGTTATACTTTATACGTTATACGTTATACGTTATACGTTATACTTTATACGTTATACGTTATTCGTTATACGTTTTACTTTATACGTTATACGTTATACGTTATACATTATACGTTATACGTTATACATTACATGTTATACGTTATACGTTATACGTTATACGTTATACGTTATACGTTATACGTTATACGTTATACGTTATACGTTATACGTTATACATTATACGTTATACGTTATACATTACATGTTATACGTTATACGTTATACGTTATACTTTATACGTTATACGTTATACGTTATACGTTATACGTTATACGTTATACGTTATACGTTATACGTTATACGTTATACGTTATACGTTATACGTTATACGTTATACGTTATACGTTATACGTTATACGTTATACGTTATACGTTATACGTTATACGTTATACGTCATACGTTATACGTCATACGTTATACGTTATACGTTATACGTTATACGTTATACGTTATACGTTATACGTTTTACGATATACGAAATACGTTATACGTTATACGTTATACGTTATACGTTATACTTTATACGTTATACGTTATACGTCATAGGTTATACGTTATACGTTATACGTTATTCGTTATACCTTGTACGTTATACGTTATACGTTATACGTTATACATTATACGTTATACGTTATACGTTATACTTTATACGTTATACGTTATACGTTTTACGATATACGATATACGTTATACGTTATACGTTATACGTTATACGTTATACGTTATACGTTATACTTTATACGTTATACGTTATACGTCATAGGTTATACGTTATACGTTATACGTTATTCGTTATACGTTATACGTTATACGTTTTACGATATACGAAATACGTTATACGTTATACGTTATACGTTATACGTTATACGTTATACGTTATACTTTATACGTTATACGTTATACGTCATAGGTTATACGTTATACGTTATACGTTATTCGTTATACCTTGTACGTTATACGTTTTACGATATACGAAATACGTTATACGTTATACGTTATACGTTATACGTTATACGTTATACGTTATACTTTATACGTTATACGTTATACGTCATAGGTTATACGTTATACGTTATACGTTATTCGTTATACCTTGTACGTTATACGTTATACGTTATACGTTATACATTATACGTTATACGTTATACGTTATACGTTATACGTTATACGTTATACGTTATACGTTATACGTTATACGTTATACGTTATACATTATACGTTATACGTTATACGTTATACGTTATACGTTATACATTATACGTTATACGTTATACGTTATACGTTATACGTTATACGTTATACGTTTAACGTTATACGTTATACGTTATACGTAATACGTTATACGTTATACGTTATACGTTATACGTTATACGTTATACGTTATACGTTATACGTTATACGTTTTACGATATACGATATACGTTATACGTTATACGTTATACGTTATACGTTATACGTTATACGTTATACGTTATACGATATACGTTATACATTATACGTTATACGTTATACATTACATGTTATACGTTATACGTTATACGTTATACGTTGTACGTTATACGTTATACGTCATAGGTTATACGTTATACGTTATACTTTATACGTTATACGTTATACGTTATACGTTATACGTTATACGTAATACGTTATTCGTTATACGTTTTACGCTATACGTTATACGTTATACGTTATACATTATACGTTATACGTTATACATTATACGTTATACGTTATACGTTATACGTTATACGTTATACGTTATACGTTAAACGTTATACGTTATACGTTATACGTAATACGTTATACGTTATACGTTATACGTTATACGTTATACGTTATACGTTATACGTTATACGTTTTACGATATACGATATACGTTATACGTTATACGTTATACGTTATACGTTATACGTTATACTTTATACGTTATACGTTATACGTCATAGGTTATACGTTATACGTTATACGTTATACGTTATACGTTTACGTCATACGTTATACGTCATACGTTATACGTTATACGTTATACTTTATACGTTATACGTTATACGTTATACGTTATACTTTATACGTTATACGTTATTCGTTATACGTTATACGTTATACGTTATACATTATACGTTATACGTTATACATTACATGTTATACGTTATACGTTATACGTTATACGTTATACGTTATACGTTATACGTTATACGTTATACGTTATACGTTATACGTTATACGTTATACGTTATACGTTATACGTTATACTTTATACGTTATACGTTATACGTTATACGTTATACGTTATACGTTATACGTTATACGTCATACGTTATACGTTATACGTTATACGTTATACGTTATACGTTATACGTTATACGTTATACGTTATACGTTATACGTTATACGTTATACGTTATACGTTATACGTTATACGTTTTACGATATACGAAATACGTTATACGTTATACGTTATACGTTATACGTTATACGTTATACGTTATACTTTATACGTTATACGTTATACGTCATAGGTTATACGTTATACGTTATACGTTATTCGTTATACCTTGTACGTTATACGTTATACATTACATGTTATACGTTTTACGTTATACGTTATACGTTATACGTTATACGTTATACATTATACGTTATACGTTATACATTACATGTTATACGTTATACGTTATACGTTATACGTTATACGTTATACGTTATACGTTATACGTTATACGTTTTACGATATACGATATACGTTATACGTTATACGTTATACGTTATACGTTATACGTTATACGTTATACGTTATACGTAATACTTTATACGTTATACGTTATACGTCATAGGTTATACGTTATACGTTATACGTTATTCGTTATACGTTATACGTTATACGTCATAGGTTATACGTTATACGTTATACGTTATACGTTATACATTATACGTTATACGTTATACGTTATACGTTATTCGTTATACGTTTTACGTTATACGTTATACGTTATACGTTATACATTATACGTTATACGTTATACATTACATGTTATACGTTATACGTTATACGTTATACGTTATACGTTATACATTATACGTTATACGTTATACATTACATGTTATACGTTATACGTTATACGATATACGTTATACGTTTTACGATATACGATATACGTTATACGTTATACGTTATACGTTATACGTTATACGTTATACGTTATACGTTATACGTTATACGTTATACGTTATACGTTATACGTTATACGTTATACGTTATACATTACATGTTGTACGTTATACGTTATACGTTATACGTTATACGTTATACGTTATACGTCATACGTTATACGGCATACGTTATACGTTATACGTTATACGTTATACGTTATACGTTATACGTTATACGTTATACGTTATACGTTATACGTTATACGTTATACGTCATACGTTATACGTCATACGTTATACGTTATACGTTATACGTTATACGTTATACGTTATACGTTATACGTTTTACGATATACGAAATACGTTATACGTTATACGTTATACGTTATACGTTATACGTTATACGTTATACTTTATACGTTATACGTTATACGTCATAGGTTATACGTTATACGTTATACGTTATTCGTTATACCTTGTACGTTATACGTTATACGTTATACGTTATACATTATACGTTATACGTTATACGTTATACTTTATACGTTATACGTTATACGTTTTACGATATACGATATACGTTATACGTTATACTTTATACGTTATACGTTATACGTCATAGGTTATACGTTATACGTTATACGTTATTCGTTATACCTTGTACGTTATACGTTATACGTTATACGTTATACATTATACTTTATACGTTATACGTTATTCGTTATACGTTTTACTTTATACGTTATACGTTATACGTTATACATTATACGTTATACGTTATACATTACATGTTATACGTTATACGTTATACGTTATACGTTATACGTTATACGTTATACGTTATACGTTATACGTTATACGTTATACGTTATACGTTATACGTTATACGTTATACGTTATACGTTATACGTTATACGTTATACGTTTTACGATATACGATATACGTTATACGTTATACGTTATACGTTATACGTTATACGTTATACGTTATACTTTATACGTTATACGTTATACGTCATAGGTTATACGTTATACGTTATACGTTATTCGTTATACGTTATACGTTATACGTCATAGGTTATACGTTATACGTTATACGTTATACGTTATACATTATACGTTATACGTTATACGTTATACGTTATTCGTTATACGTTTTACGTTGTACGTTATACGTTATACGTTATACATTATACGTTATACGTTATACATTACATGTTATACGTTATACGTTATACGTTATACGTTATACGTTATACATTATACGTTATACGTTATACATTACATGTTATACGTTATACGTTATACGTTATACGTTATACGTTTTACGATATACGATATACGTTATACGTTATACGTTATACGTTATACGTTATACATTACATGTTATACGTTATACGTTATACGTTATACGTTATACGTCATACGTTATGCGTTATACGTTATACGTTATACGTTATACGTTATACGTTATACGTTATACGTTATACATTATACGTTATACGTTATACGTTATACGTTATACGTTATACGTTATACATTATACGTTATACGTTATACGTTATACGTTATACGTTATACGTTATACGTTATACGTTTAACGTTATACGTTATACGTTATACGTAATACGATATACGTTATACGTTATACGTTATACGTTATACGTTATACGTTATACATTACATGTTATACGTTATACGTTATACGTTATACGTTATACGTTAGAAGTTATACGTTATACGTTATACGTTGTACGTTGTACGTTATGTGTTATACGTTATACGTTATACGTTATACGTTATACGTTATACTTTATACGTTATACGTTATACGTTATACGTTATACTTTATACGTTATACGTTATTCGTTATACGTTTTACGTTATACGTTATACGTTATACGTTATACGTTATACATTATACGTTATACGTTATACATTACATGTTATACGTTATACGTTATACGTTATACGTTATACGTTATACGTTATACGTTATACGTTATACGTTTTACGATATACGATATACGTTATACGTTATACGTTATACGTTATACGTTATACGTTATACGTTATACGTTATACGTTATACTTTATACGTTATACGTTATACGTCATAGGTTATACGTTATACGTTATACGTTATTCGTTATACGTTATACGTTATACGTCATAGGTTATACGTTATACGTTATACGTTATACGTTATACATTATACGTTATACGTTATACGTTATACGTTATTCGTTATACGTTTTACGTTATACGTTATACGTTATACGTTATACGTTATACGTTATACGTTATACGTTATACGTCATACGTTATACGTTATACGTTATACGTTATACGTTATACGTTATACGTTATACGTTATACGTTTTACGATATACGATATACGTTATACGTTATACGTTATACGTTATACGTTATACGTTATACGTTATACGTTATACGTTATACGATATACGTTATACATTATACGTTATACGTTATACATTACATGTTATACGTTATACGTTATACGTTATACGTTGTACGTTATACGTTATACGTCATAGGTTATACGTTATACGTTATACTTTATACGTTATACGTTATACGTTATACGTTTTACGATATACGATATACGTTATACGTTATACGTTATACGTTATACGTTATACATTACATGTTATACGTTATACGTTATACGTTATACGTTATACGTCATACGTTATGCGTTATACGTTATACGTTATACGTTATACGTTATACGTTATACGTTATACGTTATACATTATACGTTATACGTTATACGTTATACGTTATACGTTATACGTTATACATTATACGTTATACGTTATACGTTATACGTTATACGTTATACGTTATACGTTTAACGTTATACGTTATACGTTATACGTAATACGTTATACGTTATACGTTATTCGTTATACGTTATACGTTATACGTCATAGGTTATACGTTATACGTTATACGTTATACGTTATACATTATACGTTATACGTTATACGTTATACGTTATTCGTTATACGTTTTACGTTATACGTTATACGTTATACGTTATACGTTATACGTTATACGTTATACGTTATACGTCATACGTTATACGTTATACGTTATACGTTATACGTTATACGTTATACGTTATACGTTTTACGATATACGATATACGTTATACGTTATACGTCATAGGTTATACGTTATACGTTATACGTTATACGTTATACGTTATACGTCATACGTTATACGTCATACGTTATACGTTATACGTTATACTTTATACGTTATACGTTATACGTTATACGTTATACTTTATACGTTATACGTTATTCGTTATACGTTTTACTTTATACGTTATACGTTATACGTTATACATTATACGTTATACGTTATACATTACATGTTATACGTTATACGTTATACGTTATACGTTATACGTTATACGTTATACGTTATACGTTATACGTTATACGTTATACGTTATACGTTATACGTTATACGTTATACGTTATACGTTATACGTTATACGTTATACGTTATACGTTATACGTTATACGTTATACGTTATACGTTATACATTACATGTTGTACGTTATACGTTATACGTTATACGTTATACGTTATACGTCATACGTTATACGGCATACGTTATACGTTATACGTTATACGTTATACGTTATACGTTATACGTTATACGTTATACGTTATACGTTATACGTTATACGTTATACGTCATACGTTATACGTCATACGTTATACGTTATACGTTATACGTTATACGTTATACGTTATACGTTATACGTTTTACGATATACGAAATACGTTATACGTTATACGTTATACGTTATACGTTATACGTTATACGTTATACGTTATACGTTATACGTTATACGTTATACGTTATACGTTATACGTTATACGTTATACGTTTTACGATATACGATATACGTTATACGTTATACGTTATACGTTATACGTTATACGTTATACGTTATACTTTATACGTTATACGTTATACGT
The DNA here is from genome assembly GCF_051014685.1 of Ptiloglossa arizonensis. Taxonomy (NCBI): domain Eukaryota; kingdom Metazoa; phylum Arthropoda; class Insecta; order Hymenoptera; family Colletidae; genus Ptiloglossa; species Ptiloglossa arizonensis. The sequence continues at coordinate 228,965 of NW_027478744.1, read as the reverse complement.
CATAGGTTATACGTTATACGTTATACGTTATTCGTTATACGTTATACGTTATACGTCATAGGTTATACGTTATACGTTATACGTTATACGTTATACATTATACGTTATACGATATACGTTATACGTTATTCGTTATACGTTTTACGTTGTACGTTATACGTTATACGTTATACATTATACGTTATACGTTATACATTACATGTTATACGTTATACGTTATACGTTATACGTTATACGTTATACATTATACGTTATACGTTATACATTACATGTTATACGTTATACGTTATACGTTATACGTTATACGTTTTACGATATACGATATACGTTATACGTTATACGTTATACGTTATACGTTATACATTACATGTTATGCGTTATACGTTATACGTTATACGTTATACGTCATACGTTATGCGTTATACGTTATACGTTATACGTTATACGTTATACGTTATACGTTATACGTTATACATTATACGTTATACGTTATACGTTATACGTTATACGTTATACATTATACGTTATACGTTATACGTTATACGTTATACGTTATACGTTATACGTTTAACGTTATACGTTATACGTTATACGTAATACGATATACGTTATACGTTATACGTTATACGTTATACGTTATACGTTATACATTACATGTTATACGTTATACGTTATACGTTATACGTTATACGTTAGAAGTTATACGTTATACGTTATACGTTGTACGTTGTACGTTATGTGTTATACGTTATACGTTATACGTTATACGTTATACGTTATACTTTATACGTTATACGTTATACGTTATACGTTATACGTTATACGTTATACGTTATTCGTTATACGTTTTACGTTATACGTTATACGTTATACGTTATACGTTATACATTATACGTTATACGTTATACATTACATGTTATACGTTATACGTTATACGTTATACGTTATACGTTATACGTTATACGTTATACGTTATACGTTTTACGATATACGATATACGTTATACGTTATACGTTATACGTTATACGTTATACGTTATACGTTATACGTTATACGTTATACTTTATACGTTATACGTTATACGTCATAGGTTATACGTTATACGTTATACGTTATTCGTTATACGTTATACGTTATACGTCATAGGTTATACGTTATACGTTATACGTTATACGTTATACATTATACGTTATACGTTATACGTTATACGTTATTCGTTATACGTTTTACGTTATACGTTATACGTTATACGTTATACGTTATACGTTATACGTTATACGTTATACGTCATACGTTATACGTTATACGTTATACGTTATACGTTATACGTTATACGTTATACGTTTTACGATATACGATATACGTTATACGTTATACGTTATACGTTATACGTTATACGTTATACGTTATACGTTATACGATATACGTTATACATTATACGTTATACGTTATACATTACATGTTATACGTTATACGTTATACGTTATACGTTGTACGTTATACGTTATACGTCATAGGTTATACGTTATACGTTATACTTTATACGTTATACGTTATACGTTATACGTTTTACGATATACGATATACGTTATACGTTATACGTTATACGTTATACGTTATACATTACATGTTATACGTTATACGTTATACGTTATACGTTATACGTCATACGTTATGCGTTATACGTTATACGTTATACGTTATACGTTATACGTTATACGTTATACGTTATACATTATACGTTATACGTTATACGTTATACGTTATACGTTATACGTTATACATTATACGTTATACGTTATACGTTATACGTTATACGTTATACGTTATACGTTTAACGTTATACGTTATACGTTATACGTAATACGTTATACGTTATACGTTATACGTTATACGTTATACGTTATACGTTATACGTTATACGTTATACGTTATACGTTTTACGATATACGATATACGTTATACGTTATACGTTATACGTTATACGTTATACGTTATACGTTATACGTTATACGTTATACGATATACGTTATACATTATACGTTATACGTTATACATTACATGTTATACGTTATACGTTATACGTTATACGTTGTACGTTATACGTTATACGTCATAGGTTATACGTTATACGTTATACTTTATACGTTATACGTTATACGTTATACGTTATACGTTATACGTAATACGTTATTCGTTATACGTTTTACGCTATACGTTATACGTTATACGTTATACATTATACGTTATACGTTATACATTATACGTTATACGTTATACGTTATACGTTATACGTTATACGTTATACGTTAAACGTTATACGTTATACGTTATACGTAATACGTTATACGTTATACGTTATACGTTATACGTTATACGTTATACGTTATACGTTATACGTTTTACGATATACGATATACGTTATACGTTATACGTTATACGTTATACGTTATACGTTATACTTTATACGTTATACGTTATACGTCATAGGTTATACGTTATACGTTATACGTTATACGTTATACGTTATACGTCATACGTTATACGTCATACGTTATACGTTATACGTTATACTTTATACGTTATACGTTATACGTTATACGTTATACTTTATACGTTATACGTTATTCGTTATACGTTTTACTTTATACGTTATACGTTATACGTTATACATTATACGTTATACGTTATACATTACATGTTATACGTTATACGTTATACGTTATACGTTATACGTTATACGTTATACGTTATACGTTATACGTTATACGTTATACGTTATACATTATACGTTATACGTTATACATTACATGTTATACGTTATACGTTATACGTTATACTTTATACGTTATACGTTATACGTTATACGTTATACGTTATACGTTATACGTTATACGTTATACGTTATACGTTATACGTTATACGTTATACGTTATACGTTATACGTTATACGTTATACGTTATACGTTATACGTTATACGTTATACGTTATACGTTATACGTCATACGTTATACGTCATACGTTATACGTTATACGTTATACGTTATACGTTATACGTTATACGTTATACGTTTTACGATATACGAAATACGTTATACGTTATACGTTATACGTTATACGTTATACTTTATACGTTATACGTTATACGTCATAGGTTATACGTTATACGTTATACGTTATTCGTTATACCTTGTACGTTATACGTTATACGTTATACGTTATACATTATACGTTATACGTTATACGTTATACTTTATACGTTATACGTTATACGTTTTACGATATACGATATACGTTATACGTTATACGTTATACGTTATACGTTATACGTTATACGTTATACTTTATACGTTATACGTTATACGTCATAGGTTATACGTTATACGTTATACGTTATTCGTTATACGTTATACGTTATACGTTTTACGATATACGAAATACGTTATACGTTATACGTTATACGTTATACGTTATACGTTATACGTTATACTTTATACGTTATACGTTATACGTCATAGGTTATACGTTATACGTTATACGTTATTCGTTATACCTTGTACGTTATACGTTTTACGATATACGAAATACGTTATACGTTATACGTTATACGTTATACGTTATACGTTATACGTTATACTTTATACGTTATACGTTATACGTCATAGGTTATACGTTATACGTTATACGTTATTCGTTATACCTTGTACGTTATACGTTATACGTTATACGTTATACATTATACGTTATACGTTATACGTTATACGTTATACGTTATACGTTATACGTTATACGTTATACGTTATACGTTATACGTTATACATTATACGTTATACGTTATACGTTATACGTTATACGTTATACATTATACGTTATACGTTATACGTTATACGTTATACGTTATACGTTATACGTTTAACGTTATACGTTATACGTTATACGTAATACGTTATACGTTATACGTTATACGTTATACGTTATACGTTATACGTTATACGTTATACGTTATACGTTTTACGATATACGATATACGTTATACGTTATACGTTATACGTTATACGTTATACGTTATACGTTATACGTTATACGATATACGTTATACATTATACGTTATACGTTATACATTACATGTTATACGTTATACGTTATACGTTATACGTTGTACGTTATACGTTATACGTCATAGGTTATACGTTATACGTTATACTTTATACGTTATACGTTATACGTTATACGTTATACGTTATACGTAATACGTTATTCGTTATACGTTTTACGCTATACGTTATACGTTATACGTTATACATTATACGTTATACGTTATACATTATACGTTATACGTTATACGTTATACGTTATACGTTATACGTTATACGTTAAACGTTATACGTTATACGTTATACGTAATACGTTATACGTTATACGTTATACGTTATACGTTATACGTTATACGTTATACGTTATACGTTTTACGATATACGATATACGTTATACGTTATACGTTATACGTTATACGTTATACGTTATACTTTATACGTTATACGTTATACGTCATAGGTTATACGTTATACGTTATACGTTATACGTTATACGTTTACGTCATACGTTATACGTCATACGTTATACGTTATACGTTATACTTTATACGTTATACGTTATACGTTATACGTTATACTTTATACGTTATACGTTATTCGTTATACGTTATACGTTATACGTTATACATTATACGTTATACGTTATACATTACATGTTATACGTTATACGTTATACGTTATACGTTATACGTTATACGTTATACGTTATACGTTATACGTTATACGTTATACGTTATACGTTATACGTTATACGTTATACGTTATACTTTATACGTTATACGTTATACGTTATACGTTATACGTTATACGTTATACGTTATACGTCATACGTTATACGTTATACGTTATACGTTATACGTTATACGTTATACGTTATACGTTATACGTTATACGTTATACGTTATACGTTATACGTTATACGTTATACGTTATACGTTTTACGATATACGAAATACGTTATACGTTATACGTTATACGTTATACGTTATACGTTATACGTTATACTTTATACGTTATACGTTATACGTCATAGGTTATACGTTATACGTTATACGTTATTCGTTATACCTTGTACGTTATACGTTATACATTACATGTTATACGTTTTACGTTATACGTTATACGTTATACGTTATACGTTATACATTATACGTTATACGTTATACATTACATGTTATACGTTATACGTTATACGTTATACGTTATACGTTATACGTTATACGTTATACGTTATACGTTTTACGATATACGATATACGTTATACGTTATACGTTATACGTTATACGTTATACGTTATACGTTATACGTTATACGTAATACTTTATACGTTATACGTTATACGTCATAGGTTATACGTTATACGTTATACGTTATTCGTTATACGTTATACGTTATACGTCATAGGTTATACGTTATACGTTATACGTTATACGTTTTACGTTATACGTTATACGTTATACGTTATACGTTATACGTTATACGTCATAGGTTATACGTTATACGTTATACGTTATACGTTATACGTTATACGTTATACGTTATACGTTATACATTATACGTTATACGTTATACGTTATACGTTATACGTTATACGTTATACGTTTAACGTTATACGTTATACGTTATACGTTATACGTTATACGTTATACGTTATACGTTATACGTTATACGTTATACGTTATACTTTATACGTTATACGTTATACGTCATAGGTTATACGTTATACGTTATACGTTATACGTTATACGTTTACGTCATACGTTATACGTCATACGTTATACGTTATACGTTATACTTTATACGTTATACGTTATACGTTATACGTTATACTTTATACGTTATACGTTATTCGTTATACGTTATACGTTATACGTTATACATTATACGTTATACGTTATACATTACATGTTATACGTTATACGTTATACGTTATACGTTATACGTTATACGTTATACGTTATACGTTATACGTTATACGTTATACGTTATACGTTATACGTTATACGTTATACGTTATACTTTATACGTTATACGTTATACGTTATACGTTATACGTTATACGTTATACGTTATACGTCATACGTTATACGTTATACGTTATACGTTATACGTTATACGTTATACGTTATACGTTATACGTTATACGTTATACGTTATACGTTATACGTTATACGTTATACGTTATACGTTTTACGATATACGAAATACGTTATACGTTATACGTTATACGTTATACGTTATACGTTATACGTTATACTTTATACGTTATACGTTATACGTCATAGGTTATACGTTATACGTTATACGTTATTCGTTATACCTTGTACGTTATACGTTATACATTACATGTTATACGTTTTACGTTATACGTTATACGTTATACGTTATACGTTATACATTATACGTTATACGTTATACATTACATGTTATACGTTATACGTTATACGTTATACGTTATACGTTATACGTTATACGTTATACGTTATACGTTTTACGATATACGATATACGTTATACGTTATACGTTATACGTTATACGTTATACGTTATACGTTATACGTTATACGTAATACTTTATACGTTATACGTTATACGTCATAGGTTATACGTTATACGTTATACGTTATTCGTTATACGTTATACGTTATACGTCATAGGTTATACGTTATACGTTATACGTTATACGTTATACATTATACGTTATACGTTATACGTTATACGTTATTCGTTATACGTTTTACGTTATACGTTATACGTTATACGTTATACATTATACGTTATACGTTATACATTACATGTTATACGTTATACGTTATACGTTATACGTTATACGTTATACATTATACGTTATACGTTATACATTACATGTTATACGTTATACGTTATACGATATACGTTATACGTTTTACGATATACGATATACGTTATACGTTATACGTTATACGTTATACGTTATACATTACATGTTATACGTTATACGTTATACGTTATACGTTATACGTTAGAAGTTATACGTTATACGTTATACGTTGTACGTTATACGTTATACGTTATACGTTATACGTTATACGTTATACGTTATACGTTATACTTTATACGTTATACGTTATACGTTATACGTTATACGTTATACGTTATACGTTATTCGTTATACGTTTTACGTTATACGTTATACGTTATACGTTATACGTTATACATTATACGTTATACGTTATACATTACATGTTATACGTTATACGTTATACGTTATACGTTATACGTTATACGTTATACGTTATACGTTATACGTTACACGTTTTACGATATACGATATACGTTATACGTTATACGATATACGATATACGTTATACGTTATACGTTATACGATATACGTTATACGTTATACGTTATACGTGATACGTTATACATTACATGTTATACGTTATACGTTATACGTTATACGTTGTACGTTATACGTTATACGTTATACGTTATACGTTATACGTTATACGTTATACGTTATACTTTATACGTTATACGTTATACGTTATACGTTATACGTTATACGTTATACGTTATTCGTTATACGTTTTACGTTATACGTTATACGTTATACGTTATACGTTATACGTTATACGTCATAGGTTATACGTTATACGTTATACGTTATACGTTATACGTTATACGTTATACGTTATACGTTATACATTATACGTTATACGTTATACGTTATACGTTATACGTTATACGTTATACGTTTAACGTTATACGTTATACGTTATACGTAATACGTTATACGTTATACGTTATACGTTATACGTTATACGTTATACGTTATACATTACATGTTATACGTTATACGTTATACGTTATACGTTATACGTTAGAAGTTATACGTTATACGTTATACGTTGTACGTTATACGTTATACGTTATACGTTATACGTTATACGTTATACGTTATACGTTATACTTTATACGTTATACGTTATACGTTATACGTTATACGTTATACGTTATACGTTATTCGTTATACGTTTTACGTTATACGTTATAAGTTATACGTTATACGTTATACATTATACGTTATACGTTATACATTACATGTTATACGTTATACGTTATACGTTATACGTTATACGTTATACGTTATACGTTATACGTTATACGTTATACGTTATACGTTATACGTTTTACGATATACGATATACGTTATACGTTATACGTTATACGTTATACGTTATACGTTATACGTTATACTTTATACGTTATACGTTATACGTCATAGGTTATACGTTATACGTTATACGTTATTCGTTATACGTTATACGTTATACGTCATAGGTTATACGTTATACGTTATACGTTATGCGTTATACATTATACGTTATACGTTATACGTTATACGTTATACGTTATTCGTTATACGTTTTACGTTATACGTTATACGTTATACGTTATACATTATACGTTATACGTTATACATTACATGTTATACGTTATACGTTATACGTTATACGTTATACGTTATACATTATACGTTATACGTTATACATTACATGTTATACGTTATACGTTATACGTTATACGTTATACGTTTTACGATATACGATATACGTTATACGTTATACGTTATACGTTATACGTTATACATTACATGTTATTCGTTATACGTTATACGTTATACGTTATACGTCATACGTTATGCGTTATACGTTATACGTTATACGTTATACGTTATACGTTATACGTTATACGTTATACATTATACGTTATACGTTATACGTTATACGTTATACGTTATACGTTATACATTATACGTTATACGTTATACGTTATACGTTATACGTTATACGTTATACGTTATACGTTTAACGTTATACGTTATACGTTATACGTAATACGTTATACGTTATACGTTATACGTTATACGTTATACGTTATACGTTACACGTTATACGTTTTACGATATACGATATACGTTATACGTTATACGTTATACGTTATACGCTATACGTTATACGTTATACGATATACGTTATACATTATACGTTATACGTTATACATTACATGTTATACGTTATACGTTATACGTTATACGTTGTACGTTATACGTTATACGTCATAGGTTATACGTTATACGTTATACTTTATACGTTATACGTTATACGTTATACGTTATACGTTATACGTAATACGTTATTCGTTATACGTTTTACGCTATACGTTATACGTTATACGTTATACATTATACGTTATACGTTATACATTATACGTTATACGTTATACGTTATACGTTATACGTTATACGTTATACGTTAAACGTTATACGTTATACGTTATACGTAATACGTTATACGTTATACGTTATACGTTATACGTTATACGTTATACGTTATACGTTATACGTTTTACGATATACGATATACGTTATACGTTATACGTTATACGTTATACGTTATACGTTATACTTTATACGTTATACGTTATACGTCATAGGTTATACGTTATACGTTATACGTTATACGTTATACGTTATACGTCATACGTTATACGTCATACGTTATACGTTATACGTTATACTTTATACGTTATACGTTATACGTTATACGTTATACTTTATACGTTATACGTTATTCGTTATACGTTTTACTTTATACGTTATACGTTATACGTTATACATTATACGTTATACGTTATACATTACATGTTATACGTTATACGTTATACGTTATACGTTATACGTTATACGTTATACGTTATACGTTATACGTTATACGTTATACGTTATACGTTATACGTTATACGTTATACGTTATACGTTATACGTTATACGTTATACGTTATACGTTATACGTTATACGTTATACATTACATGTTGTACGTTATACGTTATACGTTATACGTTATACGTTATACGTTATACGTCATACGTTATACGGCATACGTTATACGTTATACGTTATACGTTATACGTTATACGTTATACGTTATACGTTATACGTTATACGTTATACGTTATACGTTATACGTTATACGTTATACGTTATACGTTATACGTTATACGTTATACGTTATACGTTATACTTTATACGTTATACGTTATACGTTATACGTTATACGTTATACGTTATACGTTATTCGTTATACGTTTTACGTTATACGTTATACGTTATACGTAATACATTATACGTTATACGTTATACATTACATGTTATACGTTATACGTTATACGTTATACGTTATACGTTATACGTTATACGTTATACGTTATACGTTATACGTTATACGTTATACGTCATACGTTATACGTCATACGTTATACGTTATACGTTATACTTTATACGTTATACGTTATACGTTATACGTTATACTTTATACGTTATACGTTATTCGTTATACGTTTTACGTTATACGTTATACGTTATACGTTATACATTATACGTTATACGTTATACATTACATGTTATACGTTATACGTTATACGTTATACGTTATACGTTATACGTTATACGTTATACGTTATACGTTATACGTTATACGTTATACGTTATACGTTATACGTTATACGTTATACGTTATACATTACATGTTGTACGTTATACGTTATACGTTATACGTTATACGTTATACGTTATACGTCATACGTTATACGTCATACGTTATACGTTATACGTTATACGTTATACGTTATACGTTATACGTTATACGTTATACGTTATACGTTATACGTTATACGTTATACGTTATACGTTATACGTTATACGTTATACGTTATACGTTATACGTTATACGTTATACGTTATACGTTATACGTTATACGTTATACGTTATACATTACATGTTGTACGTTATACGTTATACGTTATACGTTATACGTTATACGTTATACGTCATACGTTATATGTCATAAGTTATACGTTATACGTTATACATTATACGTTATACGTTATACGTTATACGTTATACGTTATACGTTATACGTTATACGTTATACGTTATACGTTATACGTTATACGTTATACGTTATTCGTTATACTTTATACGTTATACGTTATACGTTATACGTTATACGTTATACGTTATACGTTATACGTTATACGTTATACGTTATACGTTATACTTTATACGTTATACGTTATACGTCATAGGTTATACGTTATACGTTATACGTTATACGTTATACGTTATGCGTTATACGTTATACGTTATACTTTATACGTTATACGTTATACGTCATAGGTTATACGTTATACGTTATACGTTATACGTTATACGTTATACGTCATACGTTATACGTCATACGTTATACGTTATACGTTATACTTTATACGTTATACGTTATACGTTATACGTTATACTTTATACGTTATACGTTATTAGTTATACGTTTTACGTTATACGTTATACGTTATACGTTATACATTATACGTTATACGTTATACATTACATGTTATACGTTATACGTTATACGTTATACGTTATACGTTATACGTTATACGTTATACGTTATACGTTATACGTTATACGTTATACGTTATACGTTATACGTTATACGTTATACGTTATACGTTATACGTTATACGTTATACATTACATGTTGTACGTTATACGTTATACGTTATACGTTATACGTTATACGTTATACGTCATACGTTATACGTCATACGTTATACGTTATACGTTATACGTTATACGTTATACGTTATACGTTATACGTTATACGTTATACGTTATACGTTATACGTTATACATTACATGTTGTACGTTATACGTTATACGTTATACGTTATACGTTATACGTTATACGTTATACGTTATACGTTATACATTACATGTTGTACGTTATACGTTATACGTTATACGTTATACGTTATACGTTATACGTCATACGTTATACGGCATACGTTATACGTTATACGTTATACGTTATACGTTATACGTTATACGTTATACGTTATACGTTATACGTTATACGTTATACGTTATACGTTATACGTTATACGTTATACGTTATACGTTATACGTTATACGTTATACTTTATACGTTATACGTTATACGTTATACGTTATACGTTATACGTTATACGTTATTCGTTATACGTTTTACGTTATACGTTATACGTTATACGTAATACATTATACGTTATACGTTATACATTACATGTTATACGTTATACGTTATACGTTATACGTTATACGTTATACGTTATACGTTATACGTTATACGTTATACGTTATACGTTATACGTCATACGTTATACGTCATACGTTATACGTTATACGTTATACTTTATACGTTATACGTTATACGTTATACGTTATACTTTATACGTTATACGTTATTCGTTATACGTTTTACGTTATACGTTATACGTTATACGTTATACATTATACGTTATACGTTATACATTACATGTTATACGTTATACGTTATACGTTATACGTTATACGTTATACGTTATACGTTATACGTTATACGTTATACGTTATACGTTATACGTTATACGTTATACGTTATACGTTATACGTTATACGTTATACATTACATGTTGTACGTTATACGTTATACGTTATACGTTATACGTTATACGTTATACGTCATACGTTATACGTCATACGTTATACGTTATACGTTATACGTTATACGTTATACGTTATACGTTATACGTTATACGTTATACGTTATACGTTATACGTTATACGTTATACGTTATACGTTATACGTTATACGTTATACGTTATTCGTTATACGTTATACGTTATACGTTATACGTTATACGTTATACGTTATACATTACATGTTGTACGTTATACGTTATACGTTATACGTTATACGTTATACGTTATACGTCATACGTTATATGTCATAAGTTATACGTTATACGTTATACATTATACGTTATACGTTATACGTTATACGTTATACGTTATACGTTATACGTTATACGTTATACGTTATACGTTATACGTTATACGTTATACGTTATTCGTTATACTTTATACGTTATACGTTATACGTTATACGTTATACGTTATACGTTATACGTTATACGTTATACGTTATACGTTATACGTTATACTTTATACGTTATACGTTATACGTCATAGGTTATACGTTATACGTTATACGTTATACGTTATACGTTATGCGTTATACGTTATACGTTATACTTTATACGTTATACGTTATACGTCATAGGTTATACGTTATACGTTATACGTTATACGTTATACGTTATACGTTATACTTTATACGTTATACGTTATACGTTATACGTTATACGTTATACGTTATACGTTATTCGTTATACGTTTTACGTTATACGTTATACGTTATACGTTATACATTATACGTTATACGTTATACATTACATGTTATACGTTATACGTTATACGTTATACGTTATACGTTATACATTATACGTTATACGTTATACATTACATGTTATACGTTATACGTTATACGTTATACGTTATACGTTTTACGATATACGATATACGTTATACGTTATACGTTATACGTTATACGTTATACGTTATACTTTATACGTTATACGTTATACGTCATAGGTTATACGTTATACGTTATACCTTATACGTTATACGTTATACGTCATACGTTATACGTTATACGTTATACGTTATACGTTATACATTATACGTTATACGTTATACGTTATACGTTATACGTTATACGTTATACATTATACGTTATACGTTATACGTTATACGTTATACGTTATACGTTATACGTTATACGTTATACGTTATACGTTATACGTAATACGTTATACGTTATACGTTATACGTTATACTTTATACGTTATACGTTATACGTTATACGTTATACGTTATACGTTATACGTTATACGTTATACGTTATACTTTATACGTTATACGTTATACGTCATAGGTTATACGTTATACGTTATACGTTATACGTTATACGTTATACGTTATACGTTATACGTTATACTTTATACGTTATACGTTATACGTCATAGGTTATACGTTATACGTTATACGTTATACGTTATACGTTATACGTCATACGTTATACGTCATACGTTATACGTTATACGTTATACTTTATACGTTATACGTTATACGCTATACGTTATACTTTATACGTTATACGTTATTCGTTATACGTTTTACGTTATACGTTATACGTTATACGTTATACATTATACGTTATACGTTATACATTACATGTTATACGTTATACGTTATACGTTATACGTTATACGTTAGAAGTTATACGTTATACGTTATACGTCATAGGTTATACGTTATACGTTATACGTTATTCGTTATACGTTATACGTTATACGTCATAGGTTATACGTTATACGTTATACGTTATACGTTATACATTATACGTTATACGTTATACGTTATACGTTATTCGTTATACGTTATACGTTATACGTTATACGTTATACGTTTTACGATATACGATATACGTTATACGTTATACGTTATACGTTATACGTTATACATTACATGTTATACGTTATACGTTATACGTTATACGTTATACGTCATACGTTATGCGTTATACGTTATACGTTATACGTTATACGTTATACGTTATACGTTATACGTTATACGTTATACGTTATACGTTATACGTTATACGTTATACGTTATACGTTATACGTTATACATTATACGTTATACGTTATACGTTATACGTTATACGTTATACGTTATACGTTTAACGTTATACGTTATACGTTATACGTAATACGTTATACGTTATACGTTATACGTTATACGTTATACGTTATACGTTATACATTACATGTTATACGTTATACGTTATACGTTATACGTTATACGTTAGAAGTTATACGTTATACGTTATACGTTGTACGTTATACGTTATACGTTATACGTTATACGTTATACGTTATACGTTATACGTTATACTTTATACGTTATACGTTATACGTTATACGTTATACGTTATACGTTATACGTTATTCGTTATACGTTTTACGTTATACGTTATACGTTATACGTTATACGTTATACATTATACGTTATACGTTATACATTACATGTTATACGTTATACGTTATACGTTATACGTTATACGTTATACGTTATACGTTATACGTTATACGTTATACGTTATACGTTTTACGATATACGATATACGTTATACGTTATACGTTATACGTTATACGTTATACGTTATACGTTATACTTTATACGTTATACGTTATACGTCATAGGTTATACGTTATACGTTATACGTTATTCGTTATACGTTATACGTTATACGTCATAGGTTATACGTTATACGTTATACGTTATACGTTATACGTTATACATTATACGTTATACGTTATACGTTATACGTTATACGTTATTCGTTATACGTTTTACGTTATACGTTATACGTTATACGTTATACATTATACGTTATACGTTATACATTACATGTTATACGTTATACGTTATACGTTATACGTTATACGTTATACATTATACGTTATACGTTATACATTACATGTTATACGTTATACGTTATACGTTATACGTTATACGTTTTACGATATACGATATACGTTATACGTTATACGTTATACGTTATACGTTATACATTACATGTTATACGTTATACGTTATACGTTATACGTTATACGTCATACGTTATGCGTTATACGTTATACGTTATACGTTATACGTTATACGTTATACGTTATACGTTATACATTATACGTTATACGTTATACGTTATACGTTATACGTTATACGTTATACATTATACGTTATACGTTATACGTTATACGTTATACGTTATACGTTATACGTTTAACGTTATACGTTATACGTTATACGTAATACGTTATACGTTATACGTTATACGTTATACGTTATACGTTATACGTTACACGTTATACGTTTTACGATATACGATATACGTTATACGTTATACGTTATACGTTATACGCTATACGTTATACGTTATACGATATACGTTATACATTATACGTTATACGTTATACATTACATGTTATACGTTATACGTTATACGTTATACGTTGTACGTTATACGTTATACGTCATAGGTTATACGTTATACGTTATACTTTATACGTTATACGTTATACGTTATACGTTATACGTTATACGTAATACGTTATTCGTTATACGTTTTACGCTATACGTTATACGTTATACGTTATACATTATACGTTATACGTTATACATTATACGTTATACGTTATACGTTATACGTTATACGTTATACGTTATACGTTAAACGTTATACGTTATACGTTATACGTAATACGTTATACGTTATACGTTATACGTTATACGTTATACGTTATACGTTATACGTTATACGTTTTACGATATACGATATACGTTATACGTTATACGTTATACGTTATACGTTATACGTTATACTTTATACGTTATACGTTATACGTCATAGGTTATACGTTATACGTTATACGTTATACGTTATACGTTATACGTCATACGTTATACGTCATACGTTATACGTTATACGTTATACTTTATACGTTATACGTTATACGTTATACGTTATACTTTATACGTTATACGTTATTCGTTATACGTTTTACTTTATACGTTATACGTTATACGTTATACATTATACGTTATACGTTATACATTACATGTTATACGTTATACGTTATACGTTATACGTTATACGTTATACGTTATACGTTATACGTTATACGTTATACGTTATACGTTATACGTTATACGTTATACGTTATACGTTATACGTTATACGTTATACGTTATACGTTATACGTTATACGTTATACGTTATACATTACATGTTGTACGTTATACGTTATACGTTATACGTTATACGTTATACGTTATGCGTCATACGTTATACGGCATACGTTATACGTTATACGTTATACGTTATACGTTATACGTTATACGTTATACGTTATACGTTATACGTTATACGTTATACGTTATACGTTATACGTTATACGTTATACGTTATACGTTATACGTTATACGTTATACGTTATACTTTATACGTTATACGTTATACGTTATACGAAATACGTTATACGTTATACGTTATTCGTTATACGTTTTACGTTATACGTTATACGTTATACGTAATACATTATACGTTATACGTTATACATTACATGTTATACGTTATACGTTATACGTTATACGTTATACGTTATACGTTATACGTTATACGTTATACGTTATACGTTATACGTTATACGTCATACGTTATACGTCATACGTTATACGTTATACGTTATACTTTATACGTTATACGTTATACGTTATACGTTATACTTTATACGTTATACGTTATTCGTTATACGTTTTACGTTATACGTTATACGTTATACGTTATACATTATACGTTATACGTTATACATTACATGTTATACGTTATACGTTATACGTTATACGTTATACGTTATACGTTATACGTTATACGTTATACGTTATACGTTATACGTTATACGTTATACGTTATACGTTATACGTTATACGTTATACATTACATGTTGTACGTTATACGTTATACGTTATACGTTATACGTTATACGTTATACGTTATACGTCATACGTTATACGTCATACGTTATACGTTATACGTTATACGTTATACGTTATACGTTATACGTTATACGTTATACGTTATACGTTATACGTTATACGTTATACGTTATACGTTATACGTTATACGTTATACGTTATACGTTATACGTTATACGTTATACGTTATACGTTATACGTTATACGTTATACGTTATACGTTATACGTTATACGTTATACGTTATACGTTATACGTTATACGTTATACGTTATACGTTATACGTTATACGTTATACGTTATACGTTATACGTTATACGTTATACATTACATGTTGTACGTTATACGTTATACGTTATACGTTATACGTTATACGTTATGCGTCATACGTTATACGGCATACGTTATACGTTATACGTTATACGTTATACGTTATACGTTATACGTTATACGTTATACGTTATACGTTATACGTTATACGTTATACGTTATACGTTATACGTTATACGTTATACGTTATACGTTATACGTTATACGTTATACTTTATACGTTATACGTTATACGTTATACGAAATACGTTATACGTTATACGTTATTCGTTATACGTTTTACGTTATACGTTATACGTTATACGTAATACATTATACGTTATACGTTATACATTACATGTTATACGTTATACGTTATACGTTATACGTTATACGTTATACGTTATACGTTATACGTTATACGTTATACGTTATACGTTATACGTTATACGTCATACGTTATACGTCATACGTTATACGTTATACGTTATACTTTATACGTTATACGTTATACGTTATACGTTATACTTTATACGTTATACGTTATTCGTTATACGTTTTACGTTATACGTTATACGTTATACGTTATACATTATACGTTATACGTTATACATTACATGTTATACGTTATACGTTATACGTTATACGTTATACGTTATACGTTATACGTTATACGTTATACGTTATACGTTATACGTTATACGTTATACGTTATACGTTATACGTTATACGTTATACGTTATACATTACATGTTGTACGTTATACGTTATACGTTATACGTTATACGTTATACGTTATACGTTATACGTCATACGTTATACGTCATACGTTATACGTTATACGTTATACGTTATACGTTATACGTTATACGTTATACGTTATACGTTATACGTTATACGTTATACGTTATACGTTATACGTTATACGTTATACGTTATACGTTATACGTTATACGTTATACGTTATACGTTATACGTTATACGTTATACGTTATACGTTATACGTTATACATTACATGTTGTACGTTATACGTTATACGTTATACGTTATACGTTATACGTTATACGTCATACGTTATATGTCATAAGTTATACGTTATACGTTATACGTTATACGTTATACGTTATACGTTATACGTTATACGTTATACGTTATACGTTATACGTTATACGTTATACGTTATACGTTATACGTTATACGTTATACGTTATACGTTATACGTTATACGTTATACGTTATACGTTATACGTTATACTTTATACGTTATACGTTATACGTTATACGTTATACGTTATACGTTATACGTTATTCGTTATACGTTTTACGTTATACGTTATACGTTATACGTTATACATTATACGTTATACGTTATACATTACATGTTATACGTTATACGTTATACGTTATACGTTATACGTTATACATTATACGTTATACGTTATACATTACATATTATACGTTATACGTTATACGTTATACGTTATACGTTTTACGATATACGATATACGTTATACGTTATACGTTATACGTTATACGTTATACGTTATACTTTATACGTTATACGTTATACGTCATAGGTTATACGTTATACGTTATACGTTATACGTTATACGTTATACGTCATACGTTATACGTTATACGTTATACGTTATACGTTATACATTATACGTTATACGTTATACGTTATACGTTATACGTTATACGTTATACATTATACGTTATACGTTAAACGTTATACGTTATACGTTATACGTTATACGTTATACGTTATACGTTATACGTTATACGTAATACGTTATACGTTATACGTTATACGTTATACTTTATACGTTATACGTTATACGTTATACGTTATACGTTATACGTTATACGTTATACGTTATACGTTATACTTTATACGTTATACGTTATACGTCATAGGTTATACGTTATACGTTATACGTTATACGTTATACGTTATACGTTATACGTTATACGTTATACTTTATACGTTATACGTTATACGTCATAGGTTATACGTTATACGTTATACGTTATACGTTATACGTTATACGTCATACGTTATACGTCATACGTTATACGTTATACGTTATACTTTATACGTTATACGTTATACGCTATACGTTATACTTTATACGTTATACGTTATTCGTTATACGTTTTACGTTATACGTTATACGTTATACGTTATACATTATACGTTATACGTTATACATTACATGTTATACGTTATACGTTATACGTTATACGTTATACGTTATACGTTATACGTTATACGTTATACGTTATACGTTATACGTTATACGTTATACGTTATACGTTATACGTTATACGTTATACGTTATACGTTATACGTTATACGTTATACATTACATGTTGTACGTTATACGTTATACGTTATACGTTATACGTTATACGTCATACGTTATACGTCATACGTTATACGTTATACGTTATACGTTATACGTTATACGTTATACGTTATACGTTATACGTTATACGTTATACGTTATACGTTATACGTTATACGTTATACGTTATACGTTATACGTTATATGTTATACGTTATACTTTATACGTTATACGTTATACGTTATACGTTATACGTTATACGTTATACGTTATTCGTTATACGTTTTACGTTATACGTTATACGTTATACGTTATACGTTATTCGTTATACGTTTTACTTTATACGTTATACGTTATACGTTATACATTATACGTTATACGTTATACATTACATGTTATACGTTATACGTTATACGTTATACGTTATACGTTATACGTTATACGTTATACGTTATACGTTATACGTTATACGTTATACGTTATACGTTATACGTTATACGTTATACGTTATACGTTATACGTTATACGTTATACGTTATACGTTATACATTACATGTTGTACGTTATACGTGATACGTTATACGTTATACGTTATACGTTATGCGTCATACGTTATACGGCATACGTTATACGTTATACGTTATACGTTATACGTTATACGTTATACGTTATACGTTATACGTTATACGTTATACGTTATACGTTATACGTTATACGTTATACGTTATACGTTATACGTTATACGTTATACGTTATACGTTATACGTTATACTTTATACGTTATACGTTATACGTTATACGAAATACGTTATACGTTATACGTTATTCGTTATACGTTTTACGTTATACGTTATACGTTATACGTAATACATTATACGTTATACGTTATACATTACATGTTATACGTTATACGTTATACGTTATACGTTATACGTTATACGTTATACGTTATACGTTATACGTTATACGTTATACGTTATACGTTATACGTTATACGTTATACGTAATACGTTATACGTTATACGTTATACGTTATACGTTATACGTTATACGTTATACGTTATACGTTATACGTATTACGATATACGATATACGTTATACGTTATACGTTATACGTTATACGTTATACGTTATACTTTATACGTTATACGTTATACGTCATAGGTTATACGTTATACGTTATACGTTATACGTTATACGTTATACGTCATACGTTATACGTCATACGTTATACGTTATACGTTATACTTTATACGTTATACGTTATACGTTATACGTTATACTTTATACGTTATACGTTATTCGTTATACGTTTTACGTTATACGTTATACGTTATACGTTATACATTATACGTTATACGTTATACATTACATGTTATACGTTATACGTTATACGTTATACGTTATACGTTATACGTTATACGTTATACGTTATACGTTATACGTTATACGTTATACGTTATACGTTATACGTTATACGTTATACGTTATACGTTATACGTTATACGTCATAGGTTATACGTTATACGTTATACGTTATGCGTTATACGTTATACGTTATACGTTACACGTTATACGCTATACGTTATACGATATGCGTTATACGTTATACGTTGTTATTTATACGTTATGCGGTATACGTTATACGTTGTACGTTACATGTTATACGTTATACGTTATACGTTATACGATATACGTTATACGTTATACGTTATACGTTATACGTTATACGTTATACGTTATACGTTATACGTTATACGTTATACGTTATACGTTATACGTTATACGTTATACGTAATACGTTATACGTTATACGTTATACGTTATACGTTATACGTTATACGTTATACGTTATACGTTATACGTATTACGATATACGATATACGTTATACGTTATACGTTATACGTTATACGTTATACGTTATACTTTATACGTTATACGTTATACGTCATAGGTTATACGTTATACGTTATACGTTATACGTTATACGTTATACGTCATACGTTATACGTCATACGTTATACGTTATACGTTATACTTTATACGTTATACGTTATACGTTATACGTTATACTTTATACGTTATACGTTATTCGTTATACGTTTTACGTTATACGTTATACGTTATACGTTATACATTATACGTTATACGTTATACATTACATGTTATACGTTATACGTTATACGTTATACGTTATACGTTATACGTTATACGTTATACGTTATACGTTATACGTTATACGTTATACGTTATACGTTATACGTTATACGTTATACGTTATACGTTATACGTTATACGTTATACGTCATAGGTTATACGTTATACGTTATACGTTATGCGTTATACGTTATACGTTATACGTTACACGTTATACGCTATACGTTATACGATATGCGTTATACGTTATACGTTGTTATTTATACGTTATGCGGTATACGTTATACGTTGTACGTTACATGTTATACGTTATACGTTATACGTTATACGATATACGTTATACGTTATACGTTATACGTTATACGTTATACGTTGTACGTTATACACTACACGTTACATGTTATACGTTATACATTATACGTTATACGTTATACGTTATACGTTATACGTTATACGTTATACGTTATGCGTCATAGGTTATACGTTATATGTTATACGTTATACGTTATACGTTATACGTCATACGTTATACGTTATACGTTATACGTTATACGTTATACGTTATACGTTATACGTTATACGTTATACGTTATACGTTATACGTTATACGTTATACGTTATACGTTATACGTTATACGTTATACGTTATACGTTATACGTTATACTTTATAGGTTATACGTTATACGTTATACGTTATACGTTACAAGATATACGTTATACGTCATAGGTTATACGTTGAACGTTATACGTTATACGTAGCATGTAATGCGTCATACGTTCTTCGTTATTCGTTATACGTTTTTCGTTACAAGTTATACTTTATACGTTATACGTTATACGTCATAGGTTGTACGTTATACGTTATACGTTATACGTTATACATTATGCGTTATACGTTTTACGTTATTCGTTATACGTTATACGTTATACGATATACGTTATACGTTATACGTTATACGTTATACGTTATACGTTATACGTTATACGTTATACGTTATACGTTATACGTCATAGGTTATACGTTATACGTTATACGTTATGCGTTATACGTTATACGTTATACGTTATACGTTATACGTTATGCGTTATACGTTGTACGATATTCGTTATACATTATACGTTATTAGTTATACGTTATGCGGTATACGTTATACGTTGTACGTTACATGTTATACGTCATAGGTTATACGTTGAACGTTATACGTTATATGTAGTATGTAATGCGTCATACGTTTTACGATATTCGTTATACGTCTTTCGTTACAAGTTATACGTTATACGTTATACGTTATACGTCTTAGGTTATACGTTATACGTTATACGTTATACGTTATACGTTATACATTATACGTTATACGTTATACGTTATACGTTATACGTTATACGTTATACGTTATACGTTATACGTTATACGTTATACGTTATACGTTATACGTTATACGTTATACGTTATACGTTATACGTTATACGTTATACGTTATACGTTATACGTTATACGTTATACGTTATACGTTATACGTTATACGTTATACGTTATACGTAATACGTTATACGTTATACGTTATACGTTATGCGTTATACGTTATACGTTATACGTTATACGTCATGCGTTATACGTTGTACGATATTCGTTATACGTTATACGTTATTAGTTATACGTTATACGTTATACGTTATACGTTATACGTTTTGCGTTTTACGTTATTCGTTATATGTTATACGTTATACGATATACGTTATACGTTATACGTTATACGTCATACGTTATACGTTATGCGTTATACGTTCTACGATATTCGTTATACGTTATACGTTATACGTTATACGCTATACATTATAAGTTATACGTTACATGTTATACGTTAAACGTTATACGTTATACGTTATACGTTATACGTTATACGTTATACGTTATAGGTTATACGTTATACGTTATACGTTATACGTTATACGTTATACGTTATACTTTATACGTTATACGTTATACGTTATACGTTATACGTTATACTTTATACGTTATACGTTATACGTTATAGGTTATACGTTATACGTTATACGTTATACGTTACAAGTTATACGTTATACGTTATACGTTATACGTTACAAGTTATACGTTATACGTCATAGGTTATACGTTGAACGTTATACGTTATACGTAGCATGTAATGCGTCATACGTTTTACGTTATTCGTTACACGTTTTTCGTTACAAGTTATACGTTATACGTTATATGTTATACGTCATAAGTTATACGTTATACGTTATACGTTATGCGTCATACGTTATACGTTATACGTTATACGTTATACGTTATACGTTATGCGTTATACGTTGTACGATATTCGTTATACGTTATACGTTATTAGTTATACGTTATACGGTATACGTTATACGTTGTACATTACATGTTATACGTTATACTTTATACGTTATACGTTATACGTTATACGTTATACGTTATACGTTATACGTTATACGTTATACGTTATACGTTATACGTTATACGTTATACGTTATACGTTATACATTACATGTTATACGTTATACATTATACGTTATACGTTATACGTTATACGTTATACGTTATACGTTATACGTTATACGTTATACGTTATACGTTATTCGTTATACGTTGTACGTTATACGTTATACGTTATACGTTATACATTATACGTTATACGTTATACATTACATGTTATACGTTATACGTTATACGTTATACGTTATACGTTATACATTATACGTTATAGGTTATACATTACATGTTATACGTTATACGTTATACGTTATACGTTATACGGTATACGTTATACGTTGTACGTTATACGTTATACGTCATAGGTTATACGTTATACGTTATACGTTATACGTTATACATTATACGTTATACGTTATACGTTATACGTTATACGTTATACGTTATACGTTATACGTTATACGTTATACGATATACGTTATACGTTATACGTTATACGTTATACGTTATACGTTATACGTTATACGTTATACATTATACGTTATGCGTTATACGTTATACGTTATACGTTATACGTTATACATTATACGTTATACGTTATACGTTATACGTTATACGTTATACGTTATACGTTATACGTTATACGTTATACGTTATACGTTATACGTAATACGTTATACGTTATACGTTATACGTTATACGTTATACGTTATACGTTATACGTTATACGTTTTACGATATACGATATACGTTATACGTTATACGTTATACGTTATACGTTATACGTTATACGTTATACTTTATACGTTATACGTTATACGTCATAGGTTATACGTTATACGTTATACGTTATACGTTATACGTTATACGTTATACGTCATACGTTATACGTCATACGTTATACGTTATACGTTATACTTTATACATTATACGTTATACGTTATACGTTATACTTTATACGTTATACGTTATTCGTTATACGTTTTACGTTATACGTTATACGTTATACGTTATACGTTATACATTATACGTTATACGTTATACATTACATGTTATACGTTATACGTTATACGTTATACGTTATACGTTATACGTTATACGTTATACGTTATACGTTATACGTTATACGTTATACGTTATACGTTATACGTTATACGTTACACGATATACGTTATACGTTATACGTTATACGTTATACGTTATACGTTATACGTTATACATTATACGTTATACGTTATACATTACATGTTATACGTTATACGTTATACGTTATACGTTATACGTTATACGTTATACGTTATACGTTATACGTTATACTTTATACGTTATACGTTATACGTTATACGTTATACATTATACGTTATACGTTATACGTTATACGTTATACGTTATACGTTATACATTATACGTTATACGTTATACGTTATACGTTTTACGTTATACGTTATACGTTATACGTTATACGTTATACGTTATACGTAATACGTTATACGTTATACGTTATACGTTATACGTTATACGTTATACGTTATACGTTATACGTTATACGTTATACGTTTTACGATATACGATATACGTTATACGTTATACGTTATACGTTATACGTTATACGTTATACTTTATACGTTATACGTTATACATTACATGTTATACGTTATACGTTATACGTTATACGTTATACGTTATACGTTATACGTCATAGGTTATACGTTATATGTTATACGTTATACGTTATACGTTATACGTCATACGTTATACGTTATACGTTATACGTTATACGTTATACATTACATGTTGTACGTTATTCGTTATACGTTTTACGTTATACGTTATACGTTATACGTTATACGTTATACGTTATACGTTATACGTTATACGTTACACGCTATACATTATACGTTATACATTACATGTTATACGTTAAACGTTATACGTTATACGTTATACGTTATACGTTATACGTTGTACGTTATACGTTATACGTAGCATGGAATGCGTCATACGTTCTTCGTTATTCGTTATACGTTTTTCGATACAAGTTATACTTTATACGTTATACGTTATACTTCATAGGTTGTACGTTATACGTTATACGTTATACGTTATACGTTATACGTTATACGTTATACGTTATACGTTATACATTACATGTTGTACGTTATTCGTTATACGTTATACGTTATACGTTATACGTTATACGTCATACGTTATACGTCATACGTTATACGTTATATGTTATACGTTATACGTTATACGTTATACGTTATACGTTATACGTTATACGTTATACGTTATACGTTATACGTTATACGTTGTACGTTATACTTTATACGTTATACGTTATACGTTATACGTTATACGTTATACGTTATACGTTATACGTTATTCGTTATACGTTTTACGTTATACGTTATACGTTATACGTTATACGTTATACATTATACGTTATACGTTATACATTACATGTTATACGTTATACGTTATACGTTATACGTCATAGGTTATACGTTATACGTTATACGTTATACGTTATACATTATACGTTATACGTTATACGTCATAGGTTATACGTTATACGTTATACGTTATACGTTATACATTATACGTTATACGTTATACGTTATACGTTATACGTTATACGTTATACGTTATACGTTATACGTTATACGTTATACGTTATACGTTATACGTTATACGTTATACGTTATACGTTATACGTTATACGTTATACGTTGTACATTACATGTTATACGTTATACGTTATACGTTATACGTTATACGTTTTACGATATACGATATACGTTATACGTTATACGTTATACGTTATACGTTATACGTCATACTTTATACGTTATACGTTATACGTTATACGTCATAGGTTATACGTTATACGTTATACGTTATACGTTATACGTTATACGTCATACGTTATACGTCATACGTTATACGTTATACGTTATACGTTATACGTTATACGTTATACATTATACGTTATACGTTATACATTACATGTTATACGTTATACGTTATACGTTATACGTTGTACGTTATACGTTATACGTCATAGGTTATACGTTATACGTTATACTTTATACGTTATACGTTATACGTTATACGTTATACGTTATACGTTATACGTTATACGTTATAGGTTATACGTTATACGTTATACGTTATACGTTACAAGATATACGTTATACGTCATAGGTTATACGTTGAACGTTATACGTTATACGTAGCATGGAATGCGTCATACGTTCTTCGTTATTCGTTATACGTTTTTCGATACAAGTTATACTTTATACGTTATACGTTATACTTCATAGGTTGTACGTTATACGTTATACGTTATACGTTATACATTATGCGTTATACGTTTTACGTTATTCGTTATACGTTATACGTTATACGATATACGTTATACGTTATACGTTATACGTTATACGTTATACGTTATACGTTATACGTTATACGTTATACGTTATACGTCATAGGTTATACGTTATACGTTATACGTTATGCGTTATACGTTATACGTTATACGTTATACGTTATACGTTATGCGTTATACGTTGTACGATATTCGTTATACGTTACACGTTATTAGTTATACGTTATGCGGTATACGTTATACGTTGTACGTTACATGTTATACGTCATAGGTTATACGTTGAACGTTATACGTTATATGTAGTATGTAATGCGTCATACGTTTTACGATATTCGTTATACGTCTTTCGTTACAAGTTATACGTTATACGTTATACGTTATACGTCTTAGGTTATACGTTATACGTTATACGTTATACGTTATACGTTATACGTTATACATTATACGTTATACGTTATACGTTATACGTTATACGTTATACGTTATACGTTATACGTTATACGTTATACGTTATACGTTATACGTTATACGTTATACGTTATACGATATACGTTATACGTTATACGTTATACGTTATACGTTATACGTTATACGTTATACGTTATACGTTATACGTTATACGTTATACGTTATACATTATACGTTATACGTTATACGTTATACGTTATACGTTATACGTTATACGTTATGCGTTATACGTTATACGTTATACGTTATACGTTATGCGTTATACGTTGTACGATATTCGTTATACGTTATACGTTATTAGTTATACGTTATACGTTATACGTTATACGTTATACGTTTTGCGTTTTACGTTATTCGTTATATGTTATACGTTATACGATATACGTTATACGTTATACGTTATACGTCATACGTTATACGTTATGCGTTATACGTTGTACGATATTCGTTATACGTTACACGTTATTAGTTATACGTTATGCGGTATACGTTATACGTTGTACGTTACATGTTATACGTCATAGGTTATACGTTGAACGTTATACGTTATATGTAGTATGTAATGCGTCATACGTTTTACGATATTCGTTATACGTCTTTCGTTACAAGTTATACGTTATACGTTATACGTTATACGTCTTAGGTTATACGTTATACGTTATACGTTATACGTTATACGTTATACGTTATACATTATACGTTATACGTTATACGTTATACGTTATACGTTATACGTTATACGTTATACGTTATACGTTATACGTTATACGTTATACGTTATACGTTATACGTTATACGATATACGTTATACGTTATACGTTATACGTTATACGTTATACGTTATACGTTATACGTTATACGTTATACGTTATACGTTATACGTTATACGTTATACGTTATACGTTATTCGTTATACGTTATACGTTATACGATATACGTTATACGTTATACGTTATACGTTATACGTTATACGCTATACGTTATACTTTATACGTTATACGTTATACGTTATACGTTATACGTTATAGGTTATACGTTATACGTTATACGTTATACGTTACAAGTTATACGTTATACGTCATTGGTTATACGTTGAACGTTATACGTTATACGTAGCATGTAATGCGTCATACGTTTTACGTTATTCGTTATACGTTATACGTAGCATGTAATGCGTCATACGTTTAACGTTATTCGTTATACGTTTTTCGTTACAAGTTATACGTTATACGTTATACGTTATACGTCATAGGTTATACGTTATACGTTATACGTTATACGTTATACGTCATAGGTTATACGTTATACGTTATACGTTATGCGTTATACGTTATACGTTATACGTTATACGTTATACGTTATACGTTATGCGTTATACGTTATACGTTATTAGTTATACGTTATACGGTATACGTTATACGTTGTACGTTACATGTTATACGTTATACGTTATACGGTATACGATATACGTTATACGTTATACGTTATACGTTATACGTTATACGTTATACGTTATACGTTGTACGTTATACGCTACACGTTACATGTTATACGTTATACATTATACGTTATACGTTATACGTTATACGTTATACGTTATACGTTATACGTTATACGTTATACGTTATACGTTATACGTTGTACGTTATACGCTACACGTTACATGTTATACGTTATACATTATACGTTATACGTTATACGTTATACGTTATACGTTATACGTTATACGTTATACGTTATACGTTATACGTTATACGTCATAGGTTATACGTTATATGTTATACGTTATACGTTATTCGTAATACGTTAAACGTGATACGTTATACGTTGTACGTTATACGTTATACGTTATACGTTATTCATTATACGTTATACGTTATACATTACATGTTATACGTTTTATGTTATACGTTATACGTTATACGTTAAACGTTATACGTTATACGTTATGCGTCATACGTTATACGTTATTCGTAATACGTTATACGTGATACGTTATACGTTGTACGCTATACGTTATACGTTATACGTTATACGTTATAAGTTATACGTTATACGTCATAGGTTATACGTTATACGTTATACGTTATACGTTATACGTTATACGTTATACGTTATACGTTATACGTTATACGTTATACGTTATACGTTATACGTTATACGGTATACGTTGTACGTTATACGTTATACGTTATACGTTATACGTTATACGTTATACGTTATACGTTATACTTTATACGTTATACGTTATACGTTATACGTTATACGTTATACGTTATACGTTATACGTTATACGTTATACGTTACACGTTACACGTTATACGTTATACGTTATACGTTATACGTTATGCGTTATACGTTATACGTTATTAGTTATACGTTATACGGTATACGTTATACGTTATACGTTATACGTTATACGTTATACGTTATACGTTATACGTTATACGTTATACGTTATACGTTATACGTTATACGTTATACGTTATACGTTATACGGTATACGTTGTACGTTATACGTTATACGTTATACGTTATACGTTATACGTTATACGTTATACGTTATACTTTATACGTTATACGTTATACGTTATACGTTATACGTTATACGTTATACGTTATACGTTATACGTTATACGTTACACGTTATACGTCATAGGTTATACGTTATCCGTCATACGTTATACGTTATACGTTATACGTTATACGTTATACGTTATACGTTATACGTTATACGTTATACGTTATACGTTATACGTTATACGTCATAGGTTATACGTTATACGTCATACGTTATACGTTATACGTTATACGTTATACGTTATACGTTATACGTTATACGTTATACGTTATGCGTTATACGTTATACGTTATTAGTTATACGTTATACGGTATACGTTATACGTTGTACGTTACATGTTATACGTTATACGTTATACGTTATACGTTATACGTTATACGTTATACGTTATACGTTATACATTATACGTCATAGGTTATACGTGATATGTTATACGTTATACGTTATACGTTATACGTCATACGTTATAAGTTATACGTTATACGTTATACGTTATACGTCATACGTTATACGTTATACGTCATACGTTATACGTTATACGTTATACGTTATACGTTATACGTTATACGTTATACGTAATACGTTATACGTTATACGTTATACGTTATACGTTATACGTTATACGTTATACGTTATACGTTATACGTTATACGTTATACGTTATACGTTATACGTTATACGTTATACGTTATACGTTATACGTTATACGTTATACGTTATACGTCATAGGTTATACGTTATGCGTCATACGTTATACGTTATACGTTATACGTTATACGTTATACGTTATACGTTATACGTTATACGTTATGCGTTATACGTTATACGTTATTAGTTATACGTTATACGGTATACGTTATACGTTGTACGTTACATGTTATACGTTATACGTTATACGTTATACGTTATACGTTATACGTTATACGTTATACGTCATAGGTTATACGTGATATGTTATACGTTATACGTTATACGTTATACGTCATACGTTATAAGTTATACGTTATACGTTATACGTTATACGTCATACGTTATACGTTATACGTCATACGTTATACGTTATACGTTATACGTTATACGTTATACGTTATACGTTATACGTTATACGTTATACGTTATACGTTATACGTTATACGTTATACGTTATACGTTATACGTTATACGTTATACGTTATACGTTATACGTTATACTTTATACGTTATACGTTATACGTTATACGTTATACGTTATACGTTATAGGTTGTACGTTATACGTTATACGTTATACGTTACAAGTTATACGTTATACGTCATAGGTTATACGTTGAACGTTATACGTTATACGTAGCATGTAATGCGTCATACGTTTTACGTTATTCGTTATACGTTTTTCGTTACAAGTTATACGTTATACGTTATACGTTATACGTTATACGTTACACGTCATAGGTTATACGTTATACGATATACGTTATACGTTATACATTATGCGTTATACGTTTTACGTTATTCGTTATACGTTATACGATATACGATATACGTTATACGTTATACGTTATACGTTATACGTTATACGCTATACGTTATACGTTATACGTTATACGTTATACTTTATACGTTATACGTTATACGTCATAGGTTATACGTTATACGTTATACGTTATACGTTATACGTTTTACGTCATACGTTATACGTTATACGTTATACGTTATACGTTATACGTTATACGTTATACGTTATACGTTATACGTTATACGTTATACGTTATACGTTATACGTTATACGTTATTCGTAATACGTTAAACGTGATACGTTATACGTTGTACGATATACGTTATACGTTATTCATTATACGTTATACGTTATACGTTATACGGTATACGTTGTACGTTATACGTTATACGTTATACGTTATACGTTATACGTTATACGTTATACGTTATACGTTATACTTTATACGTTATACGTTATACGTTATACGTTATACGTTATACGTTATACGTTATACGTTATACGTTATACGTTACACGTTATGCGTCATAGGTTATACGTTATACGTTATACGTTATACGTTATACGTTATACGTTATACGTTATACGTTATACGTTATACGTTATACGTTATACGTTATACGTCATACGTTATACGTTATACGTTATACGTTGTACGTTATACGCTACACGTTACATGTTATACATTGTACATTATACGTTATACGTTATACGTTATACGTTATACGTTATACGTTATACGTTATACGTCATAGGTTATACGTGATATGTTATACGTTATACGTTATACGTTATACGTCATACGTTATACGTTATACGTTATACGTTATACGTTATACGTTATACGTTATACGTTATACGTTATACGTTATACGTCATACGTTATACGTTATACGTTATACGTTATACGTTATACGTTATACGTTATACGTTATACGTTATACGTTATACGTTATACGTTATACGTTATACGTTATACGTTATACGTTACACGTTATACGTTATACGTTATACGTTATACGTTATACGTTATGCGTTATACGTTATACGTTATTAGTTATACGTTATACGGTATACGTTATACGTTATACGTTATACGTTATACGTTATACGTTATACGTTATACGTTATACGTTATACGTTATACGTTATACGTTATACGGTATACGTTGTACGTTATACGTTATACGTTATACGTTATACGTTATACGTTATACGTTATACGTTATACTTTATACGTTATACGTTATACGTTATACGTTATACGTTATACGTTATACGTTATACGTTATACGTTACACGTTATACGTCATAGGTTATACGTTATCCGTCATACGTTATACGTTATACGTTATACGTTATACGTTATACGTTATACGTTATACGTTATACGTTATACGTTATACGTTATACGTTATACGTCATAGGTTATACGTTATACGTCATACGTTATACGTTATACGTTATACGTTATACGTTATACGTTATACGTTATACGTTATACGTTATGCGTTATACGTTATACGTTATTAGTTATACGTTATACGGTATACGTTATACGTTGTACGTTACATGTTATACGTTATACGTTATACGTTATACGTTATACGTTATACGTTATACGTTATACGTTATACATTATACGTCATAGGTTATACGTGATATGTTATACGTTATACGTTATACGTTATACGTCATACGTTATAAGTTATACGTTATACGTTATACGTTATACGTCATACGTTATACGTTATACGTCATACGTTATACGTTATACGTTATACGTTATACGTTATACGTTATACGTTATACGTAATACGTTATACGTTATACGTTATACGTTATACGTTATACGTTATACGTTATACGTTATACGTTATACGTTATACGTTATACGTTATACGTTATACGTTATACGTTATACGTTATACGTTATACGTTATACGTTATACGTTATACGTCATAGGTTATACGTTATGCGTCATACGTTATACGTTATACGTTATACGTTATACGTTATACGTTATACGTTATACGTTATACGTTATGCGTTATACGTTATACGTTATTAGTTATACGTTATACGGTATACGTTATACGTTGTACGTTACATGTTATACGTTATACGTTATACGTTATACGTTATACGTTATACGTTATACGTTATACGTCATAGGTTATACGTGATATGTTATACGTTATACGTTATACGTTATACGTCATACGTTATAAGTTATACGTTATACGTTATACGTTATACGTCATACGTTATACGTTATACGTCATACGTTATACGTTATACGTTATACGTTATACGTTATACGTTATACGTTATACGTTATACGTTATACGTTATACGTTATACGTTATACGTTATACGTTATACGTTATACGTTATACGTTATACGTTATACGTTATACGTTATACTTTATACGTTATACGTTATACGTTATACGTTATACGTTATACGTTATAGGTTGTACGTTATACGTTATACGTTATACGTTACAAGTTATACGTTATACGTCATAGGTTATACGTTGAACGTTATACGTTATACGTAGCATGTAATGCGTCATACGTTTTACGTTATTCGTTATACGTTTTTCGTTACAAGTTATACGTTATACGTTATACGTTATACGTTATACGTTATACGTCATAGGTTATACGTTATACGATATACGTTATACGTTATACATTATGCGTTATACGTTTTACGTTATTCGTTATACGTTATACGATATACGATATACGTTATACGTTATACGTTATACGTTATACGTTATACGCTATACGTTATACGTTATACGTTATACGTTATACTTTATACGTTATACGTTATACGTCATAGGTTATACGTTATACGTTATACGTTATACGTTATACGTTTTACGTCATACGTTATACGTTATACGTTATACGTTATACGTTATACGTTATACGTTATACGTTATACGTTATACGTTATACGTTATACGTTATACGTTATACGTTATACGTTATTCGTAATACGTTAAACGTGATACGTTATACGTTGTACGATATACGTTATACGTTATTCATTATACGTTATACGTTATACGTTATACGGTATACGTTGTACGTTATACGTTATACGTTATACGTTATACGTTATACGTTATACGTTATACGTTATACGTTATACTTTATACGTTATACGTTATACGTTATACGTTATACGTTATACGTTATACGTTATACGTTATACGTTATACGTTACACGTTATGCGTCATAGGTTATACGTTATACGTTATACGTTATACGTTATACGTTATACGTTATACGTTATACGTTATACGTTATACGTTATACGTTATACGTTATACGTCATACGTTATACGTTATACGTTATACGTTGTACGTTATACGCTACACGTTACATGTTATACATTGTACATTATACGTTATACGTTATACGTTATACGTTATACGTTATACGTTATACGTTATACGTCATAGGTTATACGTGATATGTTATACGTTATACGTTATACGTTATACGTCATACGTTATACGTTATACGTTATACGTTATACGTTATACGTTATACGTTATACGTTATACGTTATACGTTATACGTTATACGTTATACGTTATACGTTATACGTTATACGTTATACGTTATACGTTATACGTTATACGTTATACGTTATACGTTATACGTTATACGTTATACGTTATACGTTATACGTTATACGTCATAGGTTATACGTTATACGTTATACGTTATGCGTTATACGTTATACGTTATACGTTATACGTTATACGTTATACGTTATGCGTTATACGTTATACGTTATACGGAATACGTTATGCGTTATACGTTGTACGATATTCGTTATACGTTATACGTTATACGTTGTACGTAATACGTTGTACGTTATACGTTATACGTTGTACGTTATACGTTATAAGTTGTACGTTATACGATATACGTTATACGTTATTCGTTATACGTACTTCGTTACACGTTATACGTTATACGTTATACGTTATACGTTATACGTTATACATTATACGTTATACGTTATACATTACATGTCATACGTTATACGTTATACGTTATACGTTATACGTTATACGTTATACGTTATACGTTATACGTTATACGTTATACGTTATACGTTATACGTTATACGTTATACATTACATGTTATACGTTATACGTTATACGTTATACTTTATACGTTATACGTTATACGTCATAGGTTATACGTTATACGTTATACGTTATACGTTATACGTTATACGTCATACGTTATACGTTATACGTTATACGTTATACGTTATACGTTATACGTTATACGTTATACGTTATACGTTATGCGTTTTACGTTATGCGTTATACGTTATACGTTATACGTTATACGTTATGCGTTATACGTTGTACGATATTCGTTATACGTTATACGTTATACGTTGTACGTAATACGTTGTACCTTATACGTTATACGTTGTACGTTATACGTTATAAGTTGTACGTTATACGATATACGTTATACGTTATTCGTTATACGTACTTCGTTACACGTTATACGTTATACGTTATACGTTATACGTTATACGTTATACATTATACGTTATACGTTATACATTACATGTCATACGTTATACGTTATACGGTATACGTTATACGTTATACGTTATACGTTATACGTTATACTTTATACGTTATACGTTATACGTCATAGGTTATACGTTATACGTTATACGTTATACGTTATACGTTATACGTCATACGTTATACGTTATACGTTATACGTTATACGTTATACGTTATACGTTATACGTTATACGTTATACGTTATACGTTATACGTTATACGTTATACGTTATACGTTATACGTTATTCGTAATACGTTAAACGTGATACGTTATACGTTGTACGTTATACGTTATACGTTATACGCTATTCATTATACGTTATACGTTATACGTTATACGTTATACGTTATACGTTATACGTTATACGTTATACGTTATACGTTATACGTTATACGTTATACGTTACACGTTATACGTCATAGGTTATACGTTATACGTTATACGTTATACGTTATACGTTATACGTTGTACATTACATGTTATTCGTTATACGTTATGCGTTATACGTTATACGTTATACGTTATACGTTATACGTTATACGTTATACGTTATTCGTAATACGTTAAACGTGATACGTTATACGTTGTACGTTATACATTACATGTTATACGTTATACGTTATACGTTATACGTTATACGTTATACGTTATACGTTATACGTTATACGTTATACGTTATACGTTATACGTTATACGTTATACGTTATACGTTATACGTTATACGTTATACGTTATACGTTATACATTACATGTTATACGTTATACGTTATACGTTATACGTTATACGTTATACGTTATACGTAATACGTTATACGTTATACGTTATACGTTATACGTTATACGTTGTACGTTATACGTTATACGTTATACGTTATACGTTGTACGTTATACGTTATAAGATGTACGTTATACGATATACGTTATACGTTATTCGTTATACGTACTTCGTTACACGTTATACGTTATACGTTATACGTTATACGTTTTACGATATTCGATATACGTTATACGTTATACGTTATACGTTATACGTTATACGTTATACTTTATACGTTATACGTTATACGTCATAGGTTATACGTTATACGTTATACGTTATACGTTATACGTTATACGTCATACGTTATACGTTATACGTTATACGTTATACGTTATACGTTATACGTTATACGTTATACGTTATACGTTATACGTTATACGTTATACGTTATACGTTATACGTTATACGTTATACGTTATACGTTATTCGTAATACGTTAAACGTGATACGTTATACGTTGTACGATATACGTTATACGTTATTCATTATACGTTATACGTTATACGTTATACGGTATACGTTGTACGTTATACGTCATACGTTATACGTTATACGTTATACGTTATACGTTATACGTTATACGTTATACTTTATACGTTATACGTTATACGTTATACGTTATACGTTATACGTTATACGTTATACGTTATACGTTATACGTTATACGTTACACGTTATGCGTCATAGGTTATACGTTATACGTTATACGTTATACGTTATACGTTATACGTTATACGTTATACGTTATACGTTATACGTTATACGTTATACGTCATACGTTATACGTTATACGTTAGACGTTGTACGTTATACGCTACACGTTACATGTTATACATTGTACATTATACGTTATACGTTATACGTTATACGTTATACGTTATACGTTATACGTTATACGTTATACGTCATAGGTTATACGTGATATGTTATACGTTATACGTTATACGTTATACGTCATACGTTATACGTTATACGTTATACGTTATACGTTATACGTTATACGTTATACGTTATACGTTATACGTTATACGTTATACGTTATACGTTATACGTTATACGTTATACGTTATACGTTATACGTTATACGTTATACGTTATACGTTATACGTTATACGTTATACGTTATACGTTATACGTTATACGTTATACGTTATACGTCATAGGTTATACGTTATACGTTATACGTTATGCGTTATACGTTATACGTTATACGTTATACGTTATACGTTATACGTTATGCGTTATACGTTATACGTTATACGGAATACGTTATGCGTTATACGTTGTACGATATTCGTTATACGTTATACGTTATACGTTGTACGTAATACGTTGTACGTTATACGTTATACGTTGTACGTTATACGTTATAAGTTGTACGTTATACGATATACGTTATACGTTATTCGTTATACGTTATACGTTATACGTTATACGTTATACGTTATACGTTATACGTTATACGTTATACATTACATGTTATACGTTATACGTTATACGTTATACGTTATACGTTATACGGTATACGTTATACGTTATACGTTATACGTTGTACGTTATACGTTGTACGTTATACGTTATAAGATGTACGTTATACGATATACGTTATACGTTATTCGTTATACGTATTTCGTTACACGTTATACGTTATACGTTATACGTTATACGTTTTACGATATTCGATATACGTTATACGTTATACGTTATACGTTATACGTTATACGTTATACTTTATACGTTATACGTTATACGTCATAGGTTATACGTTATACGTTATACGTTATACGTTATACGTTATACGTCATACGTTATACGTTATACGTTATACGTTATACGTTATACGTTATACGTTATACGTTATACGTTATACGTTATGCGTTTTACGTTATGCGTTATACGTTATACGTTATACGTTATACGTTATGCGTTATACGTTGTACGATATT
Organism: Ptiloglossa arizonensis; assembly: GCF_051014685.1. NCBI lineage: Eukaryota > Metazoa > Arthropoda > Insecta > Hymenoptera > Colletidae > Ptiloglossa > Ptiloglossa arizonensis. Next base: position 188,685 of record NW_027478744.1, on the reverse strand, counting down.
CGTTATACGTTATACGTTATACGTTGTACGTAATACGTTGTACCTTATACGTTATACGTTGTACGTTATACGTTATAAGTTGTACGTTATACGTTATAAGTTGTACGTTATACGATATACGTTATACGTTATTCGTTATACGTACTTCGTTACACGTTATACGTTATACGTTATACGTTATACGTTATACGTTATACATTATACGTTATACGTTATACATTACATGTCATACGTTATACGTTATACGGTATACGTTATACGTTATACGTTGTACGTTATACGTTATACGTTATACGTTATACGTTGTACGTTATACGTTATAAGATGTACGTTATACGATATACGTTATACGTTATTCGTTATACGTACTTCGTTACACGTTATACGTTATACGTTATACGTTATACGTTTTACGATATTCGATATACGTTATATGTTATTCGTTATACGTTATACGTTATACGTTATACTTTATACGTTATACGTTATACGTTATACGTTATACGTTATACGTTATTCGTAATACGTTAAACGTGATACGTTATACGTTGTACGTTATACGTTATACGTTATACGTTATTCATTATACGTTATACGTTATACGTTATACGTTATACGTTGTACGTTATATGTCATAAGTTGTACGTTATACGATATACGTTATACGTTATTCGTTATACGTACTTCGTTACACGTTATACGTTATACGTTATACGTTATACGTTATACGTTATACGTTATACATTATACGTTATACGTTATACATTACATGTTATACGTTATACGTTATGCGTTATACGTTATACGTTATACGTTATACGTTATACGTTATACGTTATGCGTTATACGTTATACGTTATTAGTTATACGTTATACGGTATACGTTATACGTTGTACGTTACATGTTATACGTTATACGTTATACGTTATACGTTATACGTTATACGTTGTACGTTATACGCTACACGTTACATGTTATACGTTATACATTATACGTTATACGTTATACGTTATACGTTATACGTTATACGTTATACGTTATACGTTATACGTTATACGTCATAGGTTATACGTTATATGTTATACGTTATACGTTATTCGTAATACGTTAAACGTGATACGTTATACGTTGTACGTTATACGTTATACGTTATACGCTATTCATTATACGTTATACGTTATACGATATACGTTATACGTTATACGTTATACGTTATACGTTATACGTTATACGTTATACGTTATACGTTATGCGTTATACGTTATACTTTATACGTTATACGTTATGCGTTATACGTTGTACGATATTCGTTATACGTTATACGTTATACGTTGTACGTAATACGTTGTACGTTATACGTTATACGTTGTACGTTATACGTTATAAGTTGTACGTTATACGTTATAAGTTGTACGTTATACGATATACGTTATACGTTATTCGTTATACGTACTTCGTTACACGTTATACGTTATACGTTATACGTTATTCGTTATACGTTATACATTATACGTTATACGTTATACATTACATGTCATACGTTATACGTTATACGTTATACGTTATACGTTATACGTTATACGTTATACGTTATACGTTATACGTTATACGTTATACGTTATACGTTATACGTTATACGTTATACGTTATACGTTATACGTTATACAGTACATGTTATACGTTATACGTTATACGTTATACGTTATACGTTATACGGTATACGTTATACGTTATACGTTATACGTTGTACGTTATACGTTATACGTTATACGTTATACGTTGTACGTTATACGTTATAAGATGTACGTTATACGATATACGTTATACGTTATTCGTCATACGTACTTCGTTACACGTTATACGTTATACGTTATACGTTATACGTTTTACGATATTCGATATACGTTATACGTTATACGTTATACGTTATACGTTATACGTTATACGTTATACGTTATACGTTATACGTTATACGTTATACGTTATACGTTATACGTTATACGTTATACGTTATACGTTATACGTTATACGTTATACGTTATACGTTATACGTTATACGTTATTCGTAATACGTTAAACGTGATACGTTATACGTTGTACGTTATACGTTATACGTTATACGCTATTCATTATACGTTATACGTTATACGTTATACGTTATACGTTATACGTTATACGTTATACGTTATACGTTATACGTTATACGTTATACGTTATACGTTATACGTTATACGTTATACGTTATACGTTATACGTTATACGTTATACGTTATACGTTACACGTTATACGTCATAGGTTATACGTTATACGTTATACGTTATACGTTATACGTTATACGTTATACGTTATACGTTATACGTTATACGTTATACGTTATACGTTATACGTTATACGTTATACGTTATACGTTGTACGTTATACGTTATACGTTATAGGTTATACGTTATACGTTATACGTTATACGTTATGCGTTTTACGTTATTCGTTATATGTTATACGTTATACGTTATACGTTATACGTTATACGTTATACGTTATACGTTATACGTTATACGTTATTCGTAATACGTTAAACGTGATACGTTATACGTTGTACGTTATACGTTATACGTTATACGCTATTCATTATACGTTATACGTTATACGTTATACGTTATACGTTATACGTTATACGTTATACGTTATACGTTATACGTTATAGGTTATACGTTATACGTTATACGTTATACGTTATGCGTTTTACGTTATTCGTTATATGTTATACGTTATACGTTATACGTTATACGTTATACGTTATACGTTATACGTTATACGTTATACGTTATTCGTAATACGTTAAACGTGATACGTTATACGTTGTACGTTATACGTTATACGTTATACGCTATTCATTATACGTTATACGTTATACGTTATACGTTATACGTTATACGTTATGCGTTATACGTTATACGTTATACGTTATACGTTATACGTTATACGTTATACGTTATACGTTATACGTTATACGTTATACGTTATTCGTAATACGTTAAACGTGATACGTTATACGTTGTACGTTATACGTTATACGTTATACGTTATACGTTATTCATTATACGTTATACGTTATACGTTATACGTTATACGTTGTACGTTATACGTTATAAGTTGTACGTTATACGATATACGTTATACGTTATTCGTTATACGTACTTCGTTACACGTTATACGTTATACGTTATACGTTATACGTTATACGTTATACATTATACGTTATACGTTATACATTACATGTTATACGTTATACGTTATGCGTTATACGTTATACGTTATACGTCATAGGTTATACGTTATATGTTATACGTTATACGTTATTCGTAATACGTTAAACGTGATACGTTATACGTTGTACGTTATACGTTATACGTTATACGCTATTCATTATACGTTACACGTTATACGTTATACGTTATACGTTATACGTTATACGTTATACGTTATACGTTATACGTTATACGTTATACGTTATACATTACATGTTATACGTTATACGTTATACGTTATACGTTATACGTTATACGGTATACGTTATACGTTATACGTTATACGTTGTACGTTATACGTTATACGCTATACGTTATACGTTATACGTTGTACGTTATACGTTATAAGATGTACGTTATACGATATACGTTGTACGTTATTCGTTATACGTACTTCGTTACACGTTATACGTTATACGTAATACGTTATACGTTATACGTTTTACGATATTCGATATACGTTATACGTTATACGTTATACGTTATACGTTATACGTTATACTTTATACGTTATACGTTATACGTCATAGGTTATACGTTATACGTTATACGTTATACGTTATACGTTATACGTCATACGTTATACGTTATACGTTATACGTTATACGTTATACGTTATACGTTATACGTTATAGGTTATACGTTATACGTTATACGTTATACGTTATGCGTTTTACGTTATTCGTTATATGTTATACGTTATACGTTATACGTTATACGTTATACGTTATACGTTATACGTTATACGTTATACGTTATTCGTAATACGTTAAACGTGATACGTTATACGTTGTACGTTATACGTTATACGTTATACGCTATTCATTATACGTTATACGTTATACGTTATACGTTATACGTTATACGTTATACGTTATACGTTATACGTTATACGTTATACGTTATACGTTATACGTTATACGTTATACGTTATACGTTATACGTTATACGTTATACGTTATACGTTATACGTTATACGTTATACGTTATACGTTATACGTTACACGTTATACGTCATAGGTTATACGTTATACGTTATACGTTATACGTTATACGTTATACGTTATACATTACATGTTATACGTTATACGTTATGCGTTATACGTTATACGTTATACGTTATACGTTATACGTTATACGTTATACGTTATACGTTATACGTTATACGTCATACGTTATACGTTATACGTTATACGTTATACGTTATACGTTATACGTTATACGTTATACGTTATACGTTATACGTTATGCGTTTTACGTTATTCGTTATATGTTATACGTTATACGTTATACGTTATACGTTATACGTTATACGTTATACGTTATACGTTATACGTTATACGTTATTCGTAATACGTTAAACGTGATACGTTATACGTTGTACGTTATACGTTATACGTTACACGTTATACGTTATACGTTATACGTTATACGTTATACGTTATACGTTATACGTTATACGTTGTACGTTATACGTTATACGTTATACGTTATACGTTATACGTTATACGTTATACGTTACACGTTATACGTCATAGGTTATACGTTATACGTTATACGTTATACGTTATACGTTATACGTTATACATTACATGTTATACGTTATACGTTATGCGTTATACGTTATACGTTATACGTTATACGTTATACGTTATACGTTATACGTTATACGTTATACGTTATACGTTATACGTTATACGTTATACGTTATACGTTATACGTTATTCGTAATACGTTAAACGTGATACGTTATACGTTGTACGTTATACGTTATACGTTATACGTTATCCATTATACGTTATACGTTATACGTTATACGTTATACGTTGTACGTTATGCGTTATAAGTTGTACGTTATACGATATACGTTATACGTTATTCGTTATACGTACTTCGTTACACGTTATACGTTATACGTTATACGTTATACGTTATACGTTATACGTTATACGTTATACGTTATACGTTATACGTTATACGTTATACGTTATACGTTATACGTTATACGTTATACGTTATACGTTATACGTTATACGTTACACGTTATACGTCATAGGTTATACGTTATACGTTATACGTTATACGTTATACGTTATACGTTATACATTACATGTTATACGTTATACGTTATGCGTTATACGTTATACGTTATACGTTATACGTTATACGTTATACGTTATACGTTATACGTTATACGTTATACGTCATACGTTATACGTTATACGTTATACGTTATACGTTATACGTTATACGTTATACGTTATACGTTATACGTTATACGTTATACGTTATACGTTATACGTTATGCGTTTTACGTTATTCGTTATACGTTATACGTTATACGTTATACGTTATACGTTATACGTTATACGTTATACGTTATACGTTATACGTTATACGTTATTCGTAATACGTTAAACGTGATACGTTATACGTTGTACGTTATACGTTATACGTTACACGTTATACGTTATACGTTATACGTTATACGTTATACGTTATACGTTATACGTTATACGTTGTACGTTATACGTTATACGTTATACGTTATACGTTATACGTTATACGTTATACGTTACACGTTATACGTCATAGGTTATACGTTATACGTTATACGTTATACGTTATACGTTATACGTTATACATTACATGTTATACGTTATACGTTATGCGTTATACGTTATACGTTATACGTTATACGTTATACGTTATACGTTATACGTTATACGTTATACGTTATACGTTATACGTTATACGTTATACGTTATACGTTATACGTTATTCGTAATACGTTAAACGTGATACGTTATACGTTGTACGTTATACGTTATACGTTATACGTTATCCATTATACGTTATACGTTATACGTTATACGTTATACGTTGTACGTTATGCGTTATAAGTTGTACGTTATACGATATACGTTATACGTTATTCGTTATACGTACTTCGTTACACGTTATACGTTATACGTTATACGTTATACGTTATACATTATACGTTATACGTTATACATTACATGTTATACGTTATACGTTATGCGTTATACGTTATACGTTATGCGTTATACGTTATACGGTATACGTTATACGTTATACGTTATACGTAATACGTTATTCGTAATACGTTAAACGTGATACGTTATACGTTGTACGTTATACGTTATACGTTATACGTTATTCATTATACGTTATACGTTATACGTTGTACGTAATAGGTTGTACCTTATACGTTATACGTTGTACGTTATACGTTATAAGTTGTACGTTATACGATATACGTTATACGTTATTCGTTATACGTACTTCGTTACACGTTATACGTTATACGTTATACGTTATACGTTATACGTTATACGTTATACATTATACGTTATACGTTATACATTACATGTCATACGTTATACGTTATACGGTATACGTTATACGTTATACGTTGTACGTTATACGTTATACGTTATACGTTATACGTTGTACGTTATACGTTATAAGATGTACGTTATACGATATACGTTATACGTTATTCGTTATACGTACTTCGTTACACGTTATACGTTATACGTTATACGTTATACGTTTTACGATATTCGATATACGTTATACGTTATACGTTATACGTTATACGTTATACGTTATACGTTATACTTTATACGTTATACGTTATACGTCATAGGTTATACGTTATACGTTATACGTTATACGTTATACGTTATACGTCATACGTTATACGTTATACGTTATACGTTATACGTTATACGTTATACGTTATACGTTATACGTTATACGTTATACGTTATACGTTATACGTTATACGTTATACGTTATACGTTATACGTTATTCGTAATACGTTAAACGTGATACGTTATACGTTGTACGTTATACGTTATACGTTATACGCTATTCATTATACGTTATACGTTATTCGTAATACGTTAAACGTGATACGTTATACGTTGTACGTTATACGTTATACGTTATACGTTATTCATTATACGTTATACGTTATACGTTGTACGTAATAGGTTGTACCTTATACGTTATACGTTGTACGTTATACGTTATAAGTTGTACGTTATACGATATACGTTATACGTTATTCGTTATACGTACTTCGTTACACGTTATACGTTATACGTTATACGTTATACGTTATACGTTATACATTATACGTTATACGTTATACATTACATGTCATACGTTATACGTTATACGGTATACGTTATACGTTATACGTTGTACGTTATACGTTATACGTTATACGTTATACGTTGTACGTTATACGTTATAAGATGTACGTTATACGATATACGTTATACGTTATTCGTTATACGTACTTCGTTACACGTTATACGTTATACGTTATACGTTATACGTTTTACGATATTCGATATACGTTATACGTTATACGTTATACGTTATACGTTATACGTTATACGTTATACTTTATACGTTATACGTTATACGTCATAGGTTATACGTTATACGTTATACGTTATACGTTATACGTTATACGTCATACGTTATACGTTATACGTTATACGTTATACGTTATACGTTATACGTTATACGTTATACGTTATACGTTATACGTTATACGTTATACGTTATACGTTATACGTTATACGTTATACGTTATTCGTAATACGTTAAACGTGATACGTTATACGTTGTACGTTATACGTTATACGTTATACGCTATTCATTATACGTTATACGTTATACGTTATACGTTATACGTTATACGTTATACGTTATACGTTATACGTTAAACGTTATACGTTATACGTTATACGTTATACGTTATACGTTATACGTTACACGTTATACGTCATAGGTTATACGTTATACGTTATACGTTATACGTTATACGTTATACGTTGTACATTACATGTTATACGTTATACGTTATGCGTTATACGTTATACGTTATACGTTATACGTTATACGTTATACGTTATACGTTATACGTTATTCGTAATACGTTAAACGTGATACGTTATACGTTGTACGTTATACGTTATACGTTATACGTTATTCATTATACGTTATACGTTATACGTTATACGTTATACGTTGTACGTTATATGTCATAAGTTGTACGTTATACGATATACGTTATACGTTATTCGTTATACGTACTTCGTTACACGTTATACGTTATACGTTATACGTTATACGTTATACGTTATACATTATACGTTATACGTTATACATTACATGTTATACGTTATACGTTATGCGTTATACGTTATACGTTATACGTTATATGTTATACGTTATACGTTATGCGTTATACGTTATACGTTATTAGTTATACGTTATACGGTATACGTTATACGTTGTACGTTACATGTTATACGTTATACGTTATACGTTATACGTTATACGTTATACGTTATACGTTGTACGTTATACGCTACACGTTACATGTTATACGTTATACATTATACGTTATACGTTATACGTTATACGTTATACGTTATACGTTATACGTTATACGTTATACGTTATACGTCATAGGTTATACGTTATATGTTATACGTTATACGTTATTCGTAATACGTTAAACGTGATACGTTATACGTTGTACGTTGTACGTTATACGTTATACGTTATACGTTATACGCTATTCATTATACGTTATACGTTATACGTTATACGTTATACGTTATACGTTATACGTTATACGTTATACGTTATACGTTATACGTTATGCGTTATACGTTATACTTTATACGTTATACGTTATGCGTTATACGTTGTACGATATTCGTTATACGTTATACGTTATACGTTGTACGTAATACGTTGTACGTTATACGTTATACGTTGTACGTTATACGTTATAAGTTGTACGTTATACGATATACGTTATACGTTATTCGTTATACGTACTTCGTCACACGTTATACGTTATACGTTATACGTTATTCGTTATACGTTATACATTATACGTTATACGTTATACATTACATGTCATACGTTATACGTTATACGTTATACGTTATACGTTATACGTTATACGTTATACGTTATACGTTATACGTTATACGTTATACGTTATACGTTATACGTTATACGTTATACGTTATACGTTATACGTTATACGTTATACGTTATACGTTATACATTACATGTTATACGTTATACGTTATACGTTATACGTTATACGTTATACGGTATACGTTATACGTTATACGTTATACGTTGTACGTTATACGTTATACGTTATACGTTATACGTTGTACGTTATACGTTATAAGATGTACGTTATACGATATACGTTATACGTTATTCGTCATACGTACTTCGTTACACGTTATACGTTATACGTTATACGTTATACGTTTTACGATATTCGATATACGTTATACGTTATACGTTATACGTTATACGTTATACGTTATACGTTATACGTTATACTTTATACGTTATACGTTATACGTCATAGGTTATACGTTATACGTTATACGTTATACGTTATACGTTATACGTCATACGTTATACGTTATACTTTATACGTTATACGTTATACGTTATACGTTATACGTTATACGTTATACGTTATACGTTATGCGTTTTACGTTATTCGTTATATGTTATACGTTATACGATATGCGTTATACGTTATACGTTATACGTTATACGTTATACGTTATACGTTATACGTTATACGTTATACGTTATACGTTATACGTTATACGTTATTCGTAATACGTTAAACGTGATACGTTATACGTTGTACGTTATACGTTATACGTTATACGCTATTCATTATACGTTATACGTTATACGTTATACGTTATACGTTATACGTTATACGTTATACGTTATACGTTATACGTTATACGTTATACGTTATACGTTATACGTTATACGTTATACGTTATACGTTATACGTTATACGTTATACGTTACACGTTATACGTCATAGGTTATACGTTATACGTTATACGTTATACGTTATACGTTATACGTTATACATTACATGTTATACGTTATACGTTATGCGTTATACGTTATACGTTATACGTTATACGTTATACGTTATACGTTACACGTTATACGTCATAGGTTATACGTTATACGTTATACGTTATACGTTATACGTTATACGTTATACATTACATGTTATACGTTATACGTTATGCGTTATACGTTATACGTTATACGTTATACGTTATACGTTATACGTTATACGTTATACGTTATACGTTATACGTTATACGTTATACGTTACACGTTATACGTCATAGGTTATACGTTATACGTTATACGTTATACGTTATACGTTATACGTTATACATTACATGTTATACGTTATACGTTATGCGTTATACGTTATACGTTATACGTTATACGTTATACGTTATACGTTATACGTTATACGTTATACGTTATACGTTATACGTTATACGTTATTCGTAATACGTTAAACGTGATACGTTATACGTTGTACGTTATACGTTATACGTTATACGTTATTCATTATACGTTATACGTCATACGTTATACGTTATACGTTAGACGTTATACGTTATACGTTATACGTTATACGTTATACGTTATACGTTATACGTTATACGTTATGCGTTTTACGTTATTCGTTATATGTTATACGTTATACGATATGCGTTATACGTTATACTTTATACGTTATACGTTATACGTTATACGTAATACGTTGTACGTTATACGTTATACGTTGTACGTTATACGTTATAAGTTGTACGTTATACGATATACGTTATACGTTATTCGTTATACGTACTTCGTTACACGTTAAACGTGATACGTTATACGTTGTACGTTATACGTTATACGTTATACGCTATTCATTATACGTTATACGTTATACGTTATACGTTATACGTTATACGTTATACGTTATACGTTATACGTTATACGTTATACGTTATGCGTTATACGTTATACTTTATACGTTATACGTTATGCGTTATACGTTGTACGATATTCGTTATACGTTATACGTTATACGTTGTACGTAATACGTTGTACGTTATACGTTATACGTTGTACGTTATACGTTATAAGTTGTACGTTATACGATATACGTTATACGTTATTCGTTATACGTACTTCGTTACACGTTATACGTTATACGTTATACGTTATTCGTTATACGTTATACATTATACGTTATACGTTATACATTACATGTCATACGTTATACGTTATACGTTATACGTTATACGTTATACGTTATACGTTATACGTTATACGTTATACGTTATACGTTATACGTTATACGTTATACGTTATACGTTATACGTTATACGTTATACGTTATACATTACATGTTATACGTTATACGTTATACATTATACGTTATACGTTATACGGTATACGTTATACGTTACACGTTATACGTTGTACGTTATACGTTATACGTTATACGTTATACGTTGTACGTTATACGTTATAAGATGTACGTTATACGATATACGTTATACGTTATTCGTCATACGTACTTCGTTACACGTTATACGTTATACGTTATACGTTATACGTTTTACGATATTCGATATACGTTATACGTTATACGTTATACGTTATACGTTATACGTTATACGTTATACGTTATACTTTATACGTTATACGTTATACGTCATAGGTTATACGTTATACGTTATACGTTATACGTTATACGTTATACGTCATACGTTATACGTTATACGTTATACGTTATACGTTATACGTTATACGTTATACGTTATACGTTATACGTTATACGTTATGCGTTTTACGTTATTCGTTATATGTTATACGTTATACGATATGCGTTATACGTTATACTTTATACGTTATACGTTATACGTTATACGTTATACGTTATACGTTATACGTTATACGTTATACGTTATACGTTATACGTTATACGTTATACGTTATACGTTATACGTTATACGTTATACGTTATACGTTATACGTTATACGTTATACGTTATACGTTATACGTTATACGTTATACGTTATACGTTATACGTTATACGTTATACGTTATACGTTATACGTTATACGTTTTTCGTAATACGTTAAACGTGATACGTTATACGTTGTACGTTATACGTTATACGTTATACGCTATTCATTATACGTTATACGTTATACGTTATACGTTATACGTTATACGTTATACGTTATACGTTATACGTTATACGTTATACGTTATACGTTATACGTTATACGTTATACGTTATACGTTATACGTTATACGTTATACGTTATACGTTATACGTTACACGTTATACGTCATAGGTTATACGCTATACGTTATACGTTATACGTTATACGTTATACGTTATACATTACATGTTATACGTTATACGTTATGCGTTATACGTTATACGTTATACGTTATACGTTATACGTTATACGTTATACGTTATACGTTATACGTTATACGTTATACGTTATACGTTATTCGTAATACGTTAAACGTGATACGTTATACGTTGTACGTTATACGTTATACGTTATACGTTATTCATTATACGTTATACGTCATACGTTATACGTTATACGTTAGACGTTATACGTTATACGTTATACGTTATACGTTATACGTTATACGTTATACGTTATACGTTATGCGTTTTACGTTATTCGTTATATGTTATACGTTATACGATATGCGTTATACGTTATACTTTATACGTTATACGTTATACGTTATACGTAATACGTTGTACGTTATACGTTATACGTTGTACGTTATACGTTATAAGTTGTACGTTATACGATATACGTTATACGTTATTTGTTATACGTACTTCGTTACACGTTATACGTTATACGTTATACGTTATACGTTATACGTTATACGTTATACGTTACACGTTATACGTTATACGTTATACGTTATACGTTATACGTTATACGTTACACGTTATACGTCATAGGTTATACGTTATACGTTATACGTTATACGTTATACATTATACGTTATACATTACATGTTATACGTTATACGTTATGCGTTATACGTTATACGTTATACGTTATACGTTATACGTTATACGTTATACGTTATACGTTATACGTTATACGTTATACGTTATACGTTATACGTTATACGTTATACGTTATACGTTATTCGTAATACGTTAAACGTGATACGTTATACGTTGTACGTTATACGTTATACGTTATACGTTATACGTTATTCATTATACGTTATACGTTATACGTTATACGTTATACGTTGTACGTTATACGTTATAAGTTGTACGTTATACGATATACGTTATACGTTATTCGTCATACGTACTTCGTTACACGTTATACGTTATACGTTATACGTTATACGTTTTACGATATTCGATATACGTTATACGTTATACGTTATACGTTATACGTTATACGTTATACGTTATACGTTATACGTTATACGTTATACGTTATACGTTATACGTTATACGTTATACGTTACACGTTATACGTTATAGGTTATACGTTATACGTTATACGTTATGCGTTTTACGTTATTCGTTATATGTTATACGTTATACGATATGCGTTATACGTTATACTTTATACGTTATACGTTATACGTTATACGTTATACGTTATACGTTATTCGTAATACGTTAAACGTGATACGTTATACGTTGTACGTTATACGTTATACGTTATACGTTATTCATTATACGTTATACGTCATACGTTATACGTTATACGTTATACGTTATACGTTATACGTTATACGTTATACGTTATACGTTATACGTTATACGTTATACGTTATACGTTATACGTTATACGTTATACGTTATACGTTATACGTTATACGTTATACGTTACACGTTATACGTCATAGGTTATACGTTATACGTTATACGTTATACGTTATACGTTATACGTTATACGTTATACGTTATTCGTAATACGTTAAACGTGATACGTTATACGTTGTACGTTATACGTTATACGTTATACGTTATTCATTATACGTTATACGTCATACGTTATACGTTATACGTTATACGTTATTCGTCATACGTACTTCGTTACACGTTATACGTTATACGTTATACGTTATACGTTTTACGATATTCGATATACGTTATACGTTATACGTTATACGTTATACGTTATACGTTATACGTTATACGTTATACGTTATACGTTATACGTTATACGTTATGCGTTTTACGTTATTCGTTATATGTTATACGTTATACGTTATACGTTATACGTTATACGTTATACGTTATACGTTATACGTTATACGTTATACGTTATACGTTATTCGTAATACGTTAAACGTGATACGTTATACGTTGTACGTTATACGTTATACGTTATACGCTATTCATTATACGTTATACGTTATACGTTATACGTTATACGTTATACGTTATACGTTATATGTTATACGTTATACGTTATACGTTATACGTTATACGTTATACGTTATACGTTATACGTTATACGTTATACGTTATACGTTATACGTTATACGTTACACGTTATACGTCATAGGTTATACGTTATACGTTATACGTTATACGTTATACGTTATACATTACATGTTATACGTTATACGTTATGCGTTATACGTTATACGTTATACGTTATACGTTATACGTTATACGTTATACGTTATACGTTATACGTTATACGTTATACGTTATTCGTAATACGTTAAACGTGATACGTTATACGTTGTACGTTATACGTTATACGTTATACGTTATTCATTATACGTTATACGTCATACGTTATACGTTATACGTTAGACGTTATACGTTATACGTTATACGTTATACGTTATACGTTATACGTTATACGTTATGCGTTTTACGTTATTCGTTATATGTTATACGTTATACGATATGCGTTATACGTTATACTTTATACGTTATACGTTATACGTTATACGTAATACGTTGTACGTTATACGTTATACGTTGTACGTTATACGTTATAAGTTGTACGTTATACGATATACGTTATACGTTATTCGTTATACGTACTTCGTTACACGTTATACGTTATACGTTATACGTTATACGTTATACGTTATACGTTATACGTTACACGTTATACGTTATACGTTATACGTTATACGTTATACGTTATACGTTACACGTTATACGTCATAGGTTATACGTTATACGTTATACGTTATACGTTATACATTATACGTTATACATTACATGTTATACGTTATACGTTATGCGTTATACGTTATACGTTATACGTTATACGTTATACGTTATACGTTATACGTTATACGTTATACGTTATACGTTATACGTTATACGTTATACGTTATACGTTATTCGTAATACGTTAAACGTGATACGTTATACGTTGTACGTTATACGTTATACGTTATACGTTATACGTTATTCATTATACGTTATACGTTATACGTTATACGTTATACGTTGTACGTTATACGTTATAAGTTGTACGTTATACGATATACGTTATACGTTATTCGTCATACGTACTTCGTTACACGTTATACGTTATACGTTATACGTTATACGTTTTACGATATTCGATATACGTTATACGTTATACGTTATACGTTATACGTTATACGTTATACGTTATACGTTATACGTTATACGTTATACGTTATACGTTATACGTTATGCGTTTTACGTTATTCGTTATATGTTATACGTTATACGATATGCGTTATACGTTATACTTTATACGTTATACGTTATACGTTATACGTAATACGTTGTACGTTATACGTTATACGTTGTACGTTATACGTTATAAGTTGTACGTTATACGATATACGTTTTACGTTATTCGTTATACGTACTTCGTTACACGTTATACGTTATACGTTATACGTTATACGTTATACGTTATACGTTATACGTCACACGTTATACGTTATACGTTATACGTTATACGTTATACGTTATACGTTACACGTTATACGTCATAGGTTATACGTTATACGTTATACGTTATACGTTATACATTATACGTTATACATTACATGTTATACGTTATACGTTATGCGTTATACGTTATACGTTATACGTTATACGTTATACGTTATACGTTATACGTTATACGTTATACGTTATACGTTATACGTTATACGTTATACGTTATACGTCATTCGTAATACGTTATACGTGATACGTTATACGTTGTACGTTATACGTTATACGTTATACGTTATACGTTATTCATTATACGTTATACGTTATACGTTATACGTTATACGTTGTACGTTATACGTTATAAGTTGTACGTTATACGATATACGTTATACGTTATTCGTTATACGTACTTCGTTACACGTTATACGTTATACGTTATACGTTATACGTTATACGTTATACATTATACGTTATACGTTATACATTACATGTTATACGTTATACGTTATGCGTTATACGTTATACGTTATACGTCATAGGTTATACGTTATATGTTATACGTTATACGTTATTCGCAATACGTTAAACGTGATACGTTATACGTTGTACGTTATACGTTATACGTTATACGCTATTCATTATACGTTATACGTTATACGTTATACGTTATACGTTATACGTTATACGTTATACGTTATACGTTATACGTTATACGTTATACGTTATGCGTTATACGTTATACGTTATACGTTATACGTTATGCGTTATACGTTGTACGATATTCGTTATACGTTATACGTTATACGTTGTACGTAATACGTTGTACGTTATACGTTATACGTTGTACGTTATACGTTATAAGTTGTACGTTATACGATATACGTTATACGTTATTCGTTAAACGTACTTCGTTACACGTTATACGTTATACGTTATACGTTATACGTTATACGTTATACGTTATACGTTACACGTTATACGTTATACGTTATACGTTATACGTTATACGTTATACGTTATACGTTATACGTTATACATTACATGTTATACGTTATACGTTATACGTTATACGTTATACGTTATACGGTATACGTTATACGTTATACGTTATACGTTGTACGTTATACGTTATACGTTATACGTTATACGTTATACGTTATACGTTATAGGTTATACGTTATACGTTATACGTTATACGTTATACGTCATACGTTATACGTTATACGTTATACGTTATACGTTATACGTTATACGTTATACGTTATACGTTATACGTTATACGTTATACGTTATACGTTATACGTTATGCGTTTTACGTTATTCGTTATATGTTATACGTTATACGTTATACGTTATACGTTATACGTTATACGTTATACGTTATACGTTATACGTTATTCGTAATACGTTAAACGTGATACGTTATACGTTGTACGTTATACGTTATACGTTATACGTTATACGTTATACGTTATACGTTATACGTTATACGTTATACGTTATACGTTATACGTTATACGTTATACGTTATACGTTATACGTTATACGTTATACGTTATACGTTATACGTTATACGTTATACGTTATACGTTATACGTTATACGTTATACGTTATACGTTACACGTTATACGTCATAGGTTATACGTTATACGTTATACGTTATACGTTATACGTTATACGTTATACATTACATGTTATACGTTATACGTTATGCGTTATACGTTATGCGTTATACGTTATACGTTATACGTTATACGTTATACGTTATACGTTGTACGTTATACGTTATAAGTTGTACGTTATACGATATACGTTATACGTTATTCGTCATACGTACTTCGTTACACGTTATACGTTATACGTTATACGTTATACGTTTTACGATATTCGATATACGTTATACGTTATACGTTATACGTTATACGTTATACGTTATACGTTATACGTTATACGTTATACGTTATACGTTATACGTTATGCGTTTTACGTTATTCGTTATATGTTATACGTTATACGATATGCGTTATACGTTATACTTTATACGTTATACGTTATACGTTATACGTTATACGTTATACGTTATTCGTAATACGTTAAACGTGATACGTTATACGTTGTACGTTATACGTTATACGTTATACGTTATTCATTATACGTTATACGTCATACGTTATACGTTATACGTTATACGTTATACGTTATACGTTATACGTTATACGTTATACGTTATACGTTATACGTTATACGTTATACGTTATACGTTATACGTTATACGTTATACGTTACACGTTATACGTCATAGGTTATACGTTATACGTTATACGTTATACGTTATACGTTATACGTTATACGTTATTCGTAATACGTTAAACGTGATACGTTATACGTTGTACGTTATACGTTATACGTTATACGTTATACGTTATGCGTTTTACGTTATTCGTTATATGTTATACGTTATACGTTATACGTTATACGTTATACGTTATACGTTATACGTTATACGTTATACGTTATACGTTATTCGTAATACGTTAAACGTGATACGTTATACGTTGTACGTTATACGTTATACGTCATACGTTATACGTTATACGTTATACGTTATTCGTCATACGTACTTCGTTACACGTTATACGTTATACGTTATACGTTATACGTTTTACGATATTCGATATACGTTATACGTTATACGTTATACGTTATACGTTATACGTTATACGTTATACGTTATACGTTATACGTTATACGTTATACGTTATGCGTTTTACGTTATTCGTTATATGTTATACGTTATACGTTATACGTTATACGTTATACGTTATACGTTATACGTTATACGTTATACGTTATACGTTATTCGTAATACGTTAAACGTGATACGTTATACGTTGTACGTTATACGTTATACGTTATACGCTATTCATTATACGTTATACGTTATACGTTATACGTTATACGTTATACGTTATACGTTATACGTTATACGTTATACGTTATACGTTATACGTTATACGTTATACGTTATACGTTATACGTTATACGTTATACGTTATACGTTATACGTTATACGTTATACGTTATACGTTACACGTTATACGTCATAGGTTATACGTTATACGTTATACGTTATACGTTATACGTTATACATTACATGTTATACGTTATACGTTATGCGTTATACGTTATACGTTATACGTTATACGTTATACGTTATACGTTATACGTTATACGTTATACGTTATACGTTATACGTTATACGTTATACGTTATTCGTAATACGTTAAACGTGATACGTTACACGTTGTACGTTATACGTTATACGTTATACGTTATTCATTATACGTTATACGTCATACGTTATACGTTATACGTTAGACGTTATACGTTATACGTTATACGTTATACGTTATACGTTATACGTTATACGTTATACGTTATGCGTTTTACGTTATTCGTTATATGTTATACGTTATACGATATGCGTTATACGTTATACTTTATACGTTATACGTTATACGTTATACGTAATACGTTGTACGTTATACGTTATACGTTGTACGTTATACGTTATAAGTTGTACGTTATACGATATACGTTATACGTTATTCGTTATACGTACTTCGTTACACGTTATACGTTATACGTTATACGTTATACGTTATACGTTATACGTTATACGTTACACGTTATACGTTATACGTTATACGTTATACGTTATACGTTATACGTTACACGTTATACGTCATAGGTTATACGTTATACGTTATACGTTATACGTTATACATTATACGTTATACATTACATGTTATACGTTATACGTTATGCGTTATACGTTATACGTTATACGTTATACGTTATACGTTATACGTTATACGTTATACGTTATACGTTATACGTTATACGTTATACGTTATTCGTAATACGTTAAACGTGATACGTTATACGTTGTACGTTATACGTTATACGTTATACGTTATACGTTATTCATTATACGTTATACGTTATACGTTATACGTTATACGTTGTACGTTATACGTTATAAGTTGTACGTTATACGATATACGTTATACGTTATTCGTCATACGTACTTCGTTACACGTTATACGTTATACGTTATACGTTATACGTTTTACGATATTCGATATACGTTATACGTTATACGTTATACGTTATACGTTATACGTTATACGTTATACGTTATACGTTATACGTTATACGTTATACGTTATGCGTTTTACGTTATTCGTTATATGTTATACGTTATACGATATGCGTTATACGTTATACTTTATACGTTATACGTTATACGTTATACGTAATACGTTGTACGTTATACGTTATACGTTGTACGTTATACGTTATAAGTTGTACGTTATACGATATACGTTTTACGTTATTCGTTATACGTACTTCGTTACACGTTATACGTTATACGTTATACGTTATACGTTATACGTTATACGTTATACGTCACACGTTATACGTTATACGTTATACGTTATACGTTATACGTTATACGTTACACGTTATACGTCATAGGTTATACGTTATACGTTATACGTTATACGTTATACATTATACGTTATACATTACATGTTATACGTTATACGTTATGCGTTATACGTTATACGTTATACGTTATACGTTATACGTTATACGTTATACGTTATACGTTATACGTTATACGTTATACGTTATACGTTATACGTTATACGTCATTCGTAATACGTTAAACGTGATACGTTATACGTTGTACGTTATACGTTATACGTTATACGTTATACGTTATTCATTATACGTTATACGTTATACGTTATACGTTATACGTTGTACGTTATACGTTATAAGTTGTACGTTATACGATATACGTTATACGTTATTCGTTATACGTACTTCGTTACACGTTATACGTTATACGTTATACGTTATACGTTATACGTTATACATTATACGTTATACGTTATACATTACATGTTATACGTTATACGTTATGCGTTATACGTTATACGTTATACGTCATAGGTTATACGTTATATGTTATACGTTATACGTTATTCGCAATACGTTAAACGTGATACGTTATACGTTGTACGTTATACGTTATACGTTATACGCTATTCATTATACGTTATACGTTATACGTTATACGTTATACGTTATACGTTATACGTTATACGTTATACGTTATACGTTATACGTTATACGTTATGCGTTATACGTTATACGTTATACGTTATACGTTATGCGTTATACGTTGTACGATATTCGTTATACGTTATACGTTATACGTTGTACGTAATACGTTGTACGTTATACGTTATACATTATACGTTATACATTACATGTTATACGTTATACGTTATGCGTTATACGTTATACGTTATACGTTATACGTTATACGTTATACGTTATACGTTATACGTTATACGTTATACGTTATACGTTATACGTTATACGTTATACGTTATACGTCATTCGTAATACGTTAAACGTGATACGTTATACGTTGTACGTTATACGTTATACGTTATACGTTATACGTTATTCATTATACGTTATACGTTATACGTTATACGTTATAAGTTGTACGTTATACGATATACGTTATACGTTATTCGTTATACGTACTTCGTTACACGTTATACGTTATACGTTATACGTTATACGTTATACGTTATACGTTATACGTTATACGTTACACGTTATACGTTATACGTTATACGTTATACGTTATACGTTATACGTTATACGTTATACGTTATACATTACATGTTATAGGTTATACGTTATACGTTATACGTTATACGTTATACGGTATACGTTATACGTTATACGTTATACGTTGTACGTTATACGTTATACGTTATACGTTATACGTTATACGTTATACGTTATATGTTATACGTTATACGTTATACGTTATACGTTATACGTTATACGTCATACGTTATACGTTATACGTTATACGTTATACGTTATACGTTATACGTTATACGTTATACGTTATACGTTATACGTTATACGTTATACGTTATGCGTTTTACGTTATTCGTTATATGTTATACGTTATACGTTATACGTTATACGTTATACGTTATACGTTATACGTTATACGTTATACGTTATTCGTAATACGTTAAACGTGATACGTTATACGTTGTACGTTATACGTTATACGTTATACGTTATACGTTATACGTTATACGTTATACGTTATACGTTATACGTTATACGTTATACGTTATACGTTATACGTTATACGTTATTCGTTATACGTTATACGTTATACGTTATACGTTATACGTTATACGTTATACGTTATACGTTACACGTTATACGTCATAGGTTATACGTTATACGTTATACGTTATACGTTATACGTTATACGTTATACATTACATGTTATACGTTATACGTTATGCGTTATACGTTATGCGTTATACGTTATACGTTATACGTTATACGTTATACGTTATACGTTATACGTTATACGTTATACGTTATACGTTATACGTTATACGTTATACGTTATACGTTATACGTTATTCGTAATACGTTAAACGTGATACGTTATACGTTGTACGTTATACGTTATACGTTATACGTTATCCATTATACGTTATACGTTATACGTTATACGTTATACGTTATACGTTATACGTTATACGTTATACGTTATACGTTATACGTTATACGTTATACGTTATTCGTAATACGTTAAACGTGATACGTTATACGTTGTACGTTATACGTTATACGTTATACGTTATCCATTATACGTTATACGTTATACGTTATACGTTATACGTTGTACGTTATGCGTTATAAGTTGTACGTTATACGATATACGTTATACGTTATTCGTTATACGTACTTCGTTACACGTTATACGTTATACGTTATACGTTATACGTTATACGTTATACATTATACGTTATACGTTATACATTACATGTTATACGTTATACGTTATGCGTTATACGTTATACGTTATACGTTATACGTTATACGTTATACGTTATACGTTATACGTTATACGTTATACGTTATGCGTTATACGTTATACGTTATACGTTATACGTTATGCGTTATACGTTGTACGATATTCGTTATACGTTATACGTTATACGTTGTACGTAATACGTTGTACGTTATACGTTATACGTTGTACGTTATACGTTATAAGTTGTACGTTATACGATATACGTTATACGTTATTCGTTATACGTACTTCGTTACACGTTATACGTTATACGTTATACGTTATTCGTTATACGTTATACATTATACGTTATACGT
Source organism: Ptiloglossa arizonensis (assembly GCF_051014685.1). Classification (NCBI taxonomy): domain Eukaryota; kingdom Metazoa; phylum Arthropoda; class Insecta; order Hymenoptera; family Colletidae; genus Ptiloglossa; species Ptiloglossa arizonensis. Next base: position 165,190 of record NW_027478744.1, on the reverse strand, counting down.
TATACATTACATGTCATACGTTATACGTTATACGTTATACGTTATACGTTATACGTTATACGTTATACGTTATACGTTATACGTTATACGTTATACGTTATACGTTATACGTTATACGTTATACGTTATACGTTATACATTACATGTTATACGTTATACGTTATACATTATACGTTATACGTTATACGGTATACGTTATACGTTACACGTTATACGTTGTACGTTATACGTTATACGTTATACGTTATACGTTGTACGTTATACGTTATAAGATGTACGTTATACGATATACGTTATACGTTATTCGTCATACGTACTTCGTTACACGTTATACGTTATACGTTATACGTTATACGTTTTACGATATTCGATATACGTTATACGTTATACGTTATACGTTATACGTTATACGTTATACGTTATACGTTATACTTTATACGTTATACGTTATACGTCATAGGTTATACGTTATACGTTATACGTTATACGTTATACGTTATACGTCATACGTTATACGTTATACGTTATACGTTATACGTTATACGTTATACGTTATACGTTATACGTTATACGTTATACGTTATGCGTTTTACGTTATTCGTTATATGTTATACGTTATACGATATGCGTTATACGTTATACTTTATACGTTATACGTTATACGTTATACGTTATACGTTATACGTTATACGTTATACGTTATACGTTATACGTTATACGTTATACGTTATACGTTATACGTTATACGTTATACGTTATACGTTATACGTTATACGTTATACGTTATACGTTATACGTTATACGTTATACGTTATACGTTATACGTTATACGTTATTCGTAATACGTTATGCGTTATACGTTATACGTTATACGTTATACGTTATACGTTATACGTTATACGTTATACGTTATACGTTATACGTTATGCGTTATACGTTATACGTTATACGTTATACGTTATGCGTTATACGTTGTACGATATTCGTTATACGTTATACGTTATACGTTGTACGTAATACGTTGTACGTTATACGTTATACGTTGTACGTTATACGTTATAAGTTGTACGTTATACGATATACGTTATACGTTATTCGTTATACGTACTTCGTTACACGTTATACGTTATACGTTATACGTTATACGTTATACGTTATTCGTCATACGTACTTCGTTACACGTTATACGTTATACGTTATACGTTATACGTTTTACGATATTCGATATACGTTATACGTTATACGTTATACGTTATACGTTATACGTTATACGTTATACGTTATACTTTATACGTTATACGTTATACGTCATAGGTTATACGTTATACGTTATACGTTATACGTTATACGTTATACGTTATACGTTATACGTCATACGTTATACGTTATACGTTATACGTTATACGTTATACGTTATACGTTATACGTTATACGTTATACGTTATACGTTATGCGTTTTACGTTATTCGTTATACGTTATACGTTATACGTTATACGTTATACGTTATACGTTATACGTTATACGTTATGCGTTTTACGTTATTCGTTATATGTTATACGTTATACGATATGCGTTATACGTTATACGTTATACGTTATACGTTATACGTTATACGTTATACGTTATACGTTATACGTTATACGTTATACGTTATACGTTATTCGTAATACGTTAAACGTGATACGTTATACGTTGTACGTTATACGTTATACGTTATACGCTATTCATTATACGTTATACGTTATACGTTATACGTTATACGTTATACGTTATACGTTATACGTTATACGTTATACGTTATACGTTATACGTTATACGTTATACGTTATACGTTATACGTTATACGTTATACGTTATACGTTATACGTTACACGTTATACGTCATAGGTTATACGTTATACGTTATACGTTATACGTTATACGTTATACGTTATACATTACATGTTATACGTTATACGTTATGCGTTATACGTTATACGTTATACGTTATACGTTATACGTTATACGTTACACGTTATACGTCATAGGTTATACGTTATACGTTATACGTTATACGTTATACGTTATACGTTATACATTACATGTTATACGTTATACGTTATGCGTTATACGTTATACGTTATACGTTATACGTTATACGTTATACGTTATACGTTATACGTTATACGTTATACGTTATACGTTATACGTTACACGTTATACGTCATAGGTTATACGTTATACGTTATACGTTATACGTTATACGTTATACGTTATACATTACATGTTATACGTTATACGTTATGCGTTATACGTTATACGTTATACGTTATACGTTATACGTTATACGTTATACGTTATACGTTATACGTTATACGTTATACGTTATACGTTATTCGTAATACGTTAAACGTGATACGTTATACGTTGTACGTTATACGTTATACGTTATACGTTATTCATTATACGTTATACGTCATACGTTATACGTTATACGTTAGACGTTATACGTTATACGTTATACGTTATACGTTATACGTTATACGTTATACGTTATACGTTATGCGTTTTACGTTATTCGTTATACGTTATACTTTATACGTTATACGTTATACGTTATACGTAATACGTTGTACGTTATACGTTATACGTTGTACGTTATACGTTATAAGTTGTACGTTATACGATATACGTTATACGTTATTCGTTATACGTACTTCGTTACACGTTAAACGTGATACGTTATACGTTGTACGTTATACGTTATACGTTATACGCTATTCATTATACGTTATACGTTATACGTTATACGTTATACGTTATACGTTATACGTTATACGTTATACGTTATACGTTATACGTTATACGTTATACGTTATACGTTATGCGTTATACGTTATACTTTATACGTTATACGTTATGCGTTATACGTTGTACGATATTCATTATACGTTATACGTTATACGTTGTACGTAATACGTTGTACGTTATACGTTATACGTTGTACGTTATACGTTATAAGTTGTACGTTATACGATATACGTTATACGTTATTCGTTATACGTACTTCGTTACACGTTATACGTTATACGTTATACGTTATTCGTTATACATTATACGTTATACGTTATACATTACATGTCATACGTTATACGTTATACGTTATACGTTATACGTTATACGTTATACGTTATACGTTATACGTTATACGTTATACGTTATACGTTATACGTTATACGTTATACGTTATACGTTATACGTTATACGTTATACATTACATGTTATACGTTATACGTTATACATTATACGTTATACGTTATACGGTATACGTTATACGTTACACGATATACGTTGTACGTTATACGTTATACGTTATACGTTATACGTTGTACGTTATACGTTATAAGATGTACGTTATACGATATACGTTATACGTTATTCGTCATACGTACTTCGTTACACGTTATACGTTATACGTTATACGTTATACGTTTTACGATATTCGATACACGTTATACGTTATACGTTATACGTTATACGTTATACGTTATACGTTATACGTTATACTTTATACGTTATACGTTATACGTCATAGGTTATACGTTATACGTTATACGTTATACGTTATACGTTATACGTCATACGTTATACGTTATACGTTATACGTTATACGTTATACGTTATACGTTATACGTTATACGTTATACGTTATACGTTATGCGTTTTACGTTATTCGTTATATGTTATACGTTATACGATATGCGTTATACGTTATACTTTATACGTTATACGTTATACGTTATACGTTATACGTTATACGTTATACGTTATACGTTATACGTTATACGTTATACGTTATACGTTATACGTTATACGTTATACGTTATACGTTATACGTTATACGTTATACGTTATACGTTATACGTTATACGTTATACGTTATACGTTATACGTTATACGTTATACGTTATACGTTATACGTTATACGTTATACGTTATACGTTATACGTTATACGTTATACGTTATACGTTATTCGTAATACGTTAAACGTGATACGTTATACGTTATACGTTATACGTTATACGTTATACGTTATACGTTATACGTTATACGTTATACGTTATACGTTATACGTTATACGTTACACGTTATACGTCATAGGTTATACGTTATACGTTATACGTTATACGTTATACGTTATACGTTATACGTTATACATTACATGTTATACGTTATACGTTATGCGTTATACGTTATACGTTATACGTTATACGTTATACGTTATACGTTATACGTTATACGTTATACGTTATACGTTATACGTTATACGTTATTCGTAATACGTTAAACGTGATACGTTATACGTTGTACGTTATACGTTATACGTTATACGTTATTCATTATACGTTATACGTCATTCGTTATTCGTTATACGTTAGACGTTATACGTTATACGTTATACGTTATACGTTATACGTTATACGTTATACGTTATGCGTTTTACGTTATTCGTTATATGTTATACGTTATACGATATGCGTTATACGTTATACTTTATACGTTATACGTTATACGTTATACGTAATACGTTGTACGTTATACGTTATACGTTGTACGTTATACGTTATAAGTTGTACGTTATACGATATACGTTATACGTTATTCGTTATACGTACTTCGTTACACGTTATACGTTATACGTTATACGTTATACGTTATACGTTATACGTTATACGTTACACGTTATACGTTATACGTTATACGTTATACGTTATACGTTATACGTTACACGTTATACGTCATAGGTTATACGTTATACGTTATACGTTATACATTATACGTTATACATTACATGTTATACGTTATACGTTATGCGTTATACGTTATACGTTATACGTTATACGTTATACGTTATACGTTATACGTTATACGTTATACGTTATACGTTATACGTTATACGTTATACGTTATACGTTATACGTTATACGTTATACGTTATACGTTATTCGTAATACGTTAAACGTGATACGTTATACGTTGTACGTTATACGTTATACGTTATACGTTATACGTTATTCATTATACGTTATACGTTATACGTTATACGTTATACGTTGTACGTTATACGTTATAAGTTGTACGTTATACGATATACGTTATACGTTATTCGTCATACGTACTTCGTTACACGTTATACGTTATACGTTATACGTTATACGTTTTACGATATTCGATATACGTTATACGTTATACGTTATACGTTATACGTTATACGTTATACGTTATACGTTATACGTTATAGGTTATACGTTATACGTTATACGTTATGCGTTTTACGTTATTCGTTATATGTTATACGTTATACGATATGCGTTATACGTTATACTTTATACGTTATACGTTATACGTTATACGTTATACGTTATACGTTATTCGTAATACGTTAAACGTGATACGTTATACGTTGTACGTTATACGTTATACGTTATACGTTATTCATTATACGTTATACGTCATACGTTATACGTTATACGTTATACGTTATACGTTATACGTTATACGTTATACGTTATACGTTATACGTTATACGTTATACGTTATACGTTATACGTTATACGTTATACGTTATACGTTACACGTTATACGTCATAGGTTATACGTTATACGTTATACGTTATACGTTATACGTTATACGTTATACGTTATACGTTATTCGTAATACGTTAAACGTGATACGTTATACGTTGTACGTTATACGTTATACGTTATACGTTATTCATTATACGTTATACGTCATACGTTATACGTTATACGTTATACGTTATTCGTCATACGTACTTCGTTACACGTTATACGTTATACGTTATACGTTATACGTTATACGTTTTACGATATTCGATATACGTTATACGTTATACGTTATACGTTATACGTTATACGTTATACGTTATACGTTATACGTTATACGTTATACGTTATACGTTATGCGTTTTACGTTATTCGTTATATGTTATACGTTATACGTTATACGTTATACGTTATACGTTATACGTTATACGTTATACGTTATACGTTATACGTTATTCGTAATACGTTAAACGTGATACGTTATACGTTGTACGTTATACGTTATACGTTATACGCTATTCATTATACGTTATACGTTATACGTTATACGTTATACGTTATACGTTATACGTTATACGTTATACGTTATACGTTATACGTTATACGTTATACGTTATACGTTATACGTTATACGTTATACGTTATACGTTATACGTTATACGTTATACGTTATACGTTACACGTTATACGTCATAGGTTATACGTTATACGTTATACGTTATACGTTATACGTTATACATTACATGTTATACGTTATACGTTATGCGTTATACGTTATACGTTATACGTTATACGTTATACGTTATACGTTATACGTTATACGTTATACGTTATACGTTATACGTTATTCGTAATACGTTAAACGTGATACGTTATACGTTATACGTTTTACGATATTCGATATACGTTATACGTTATACGTTATACGTTATACGTTATACGTTATACGTTATACGTTATACGTTATACGTTATACGTTACACGTTATGCGTTTTACGTTATTCGTTATACGTTATACGTTATACGTTATACGTTACACGTTATACGTTATACGTTATACGTTATACGTTATACGTTATACGTTACACGTTATACGTCATAGGTTATACGTTAAACGTGATACGTTATACGTTGTACGTTATACGTTATACGTTATACGTTATACGTTATTCATTATACGTTATACGTTATACGTTATACGTTATACGTTGTACGTTATACGTTATAAGTTGTACGTTATACGATATACGTTATACGTTATTCGTCATACGTACTTCGTTACACGTTATACGTTATACGTTATACGTTATACGTTGTACGTTATACGTTATACGTTATACGTTATACGTTATACATTATACGTTTTACGTTATACGTTATACGTTATACGTTGTACGTTATACGTTATAAGTTGTACGTTATACGATATACGTTATACGTTATTCGTCATAGGTTATACGTTATATGTTATACGTTATACGTTATTCGCAATACGTTAACCGTGATACGTTATACGTTGTACGTTATACGTTATACGTTATACGCTATTCATTATACGTTATACGTTATACGTTATACGTTATACGTTATACGTTATACGTTATACGTTATACGTTATACGTTATACGTTATACGTTATGCGTTATACGTTATACGTTATACGTTATACGTTATGCGTTATACGTTGTACGATATTCGTTATACGTTATACGTTATACGTTGTACGTAATACGTTGTACGTTATACGTTATACGTTGTACGTTATACGTTATAAGTTGTACGTTATACGATATACGTTATACGTTATTCGTTATACGTACTTCGTTACACGTTATACGTTATACGTTATACGTTATACGTTATACGTTATACGTTATACGTTACACGTTATACGTTATACGTTATACGTTATACGTTATACGTTATACGTTATACGTTATACGTTATACATTACATGTTATACGTTATACGTTATACGTTATACGTTATACGTTATACGGTATACGTTATACGTTATACGTTATACGTTGTACGTTATACGTTATACGTTATACGTTATACGTTATACGTTATACGTTATACGTTATACGTTATACGTTATACGTTATACGTTATACGTCATACTTTATACGTTATACGTTATACATTATACGTTATACGTTATACGTTATACGTTATACGTTATACGTTATACGTTATACGTTATACGTTATGCGTTTTACGTTATTCGTTATATGTTATACGTTATACGTTATACGTTATACGTTATACGTTATACGTTATACGTTATACGTTATACGTTATACGTTATTCGTAATACGTTAAACGTGATACGTTATACGTTGTACGTTATACGTTATACGTTATACGTTATACGTTATACGTTATACGTTATACGTTATACGTTATACGTTATACGTTATACGTTATACGTTATACGTTATACGTTATACGTTATACGTTATACGTTATACGTTATACGTTATACGTTATACGTTATACGTTATACGTTATACGTTACACGTTATACGTCATAGGTTATACGTTATACGTTATACGTTATACGTTATACGTTATACGTTATACATTACATGTTATACGTTATACGTTATGCGTTATACGTTATGCGTTATACGTTATACGTTATACGTTATACGTTATACGTTATACGTTGTACGTTATACGTTATAAGTTGTACGTTATACGATATACGTTATACGTTATTCGTCATACGTACTTCGTTACACGTTATACGTTATACGTTATACGTTATACGTTTTACGATATTCGATATACGTTATACGTTATACGTTATACGTTATACGTTATACGTTATACGTTATACGTTATACGTTATACGTTATACGTTATACGTTATGCGTTTTACGTTATTCGTTATATGTTATACGTTATACGATATGCGTTATACGTTATACTTTATACGTTATACGTTATACGTTATACGTTATACGTTATACGTTATACGTTATTCGTAATACGTTAAACGTGATACGTTATACGTTGTACGTTATACGTTATACGTTATACGTTATTCATTATACGTTATACGTCATACGTTATACGTTATACGTTATACGTTATACGTTATACGTTATACGTTATACGTTATACGTTATACGTTATACGTTATACGTTATACGTTATACGTTATACGTTATACGTTATACGTTATACGTTATACGTTATACGTTACACGTTATACGTCATAGGTTATTCGTTATACGTTATACGTTATACGTTATACGTTATACGTTATACGTTATTCGTAATACGTTAAACGTGATACGTTATACGTTGTACGTTATACGTTATACGTTATACGTTATTCATTATACGTTATACGTCATACGTTATACGTTATACGTTATACGTTATTCGTCATACGTACTTCGTTACACGTTATACGTTATACGTTATACGTTATACGTTTTACGATATTCGATATACGTTATACGTTATACGTTATACGTTATACGTTATACGTTATACGTTATACGTTATACGTTATACGTTATACGTTATACGTTATGCGTTTTACGTTATTCGTTATATGTTATACGTTATACGTTATACGTTATACGTTATACGTTATACGTTATACGTTATACGTTATACGTTATACGTTATTCGTAATACGTTAAACGTGATACGTTATACGTTGTACGTTATACGTTATACGTTATACGCTATTCATTATACGTTATACGTTATACGTTATACGTTATACGTTATACGTTATACGTTATACGTTATACGTTATACGTTATACGTTATACGTTATACGTTATACGTTATACGTTATACGTTATACGTTATACGTTATACGTTATACGTTATACGTTATACGTTACACGTTATACGTCATAGGTTATACGTTATACGTTATACGTTATACGTTATACGTTATACATTACATGTTATACGTTATACGTTATGCGTTATACGTTATACGTTATACGTTATACGTTATACGTTATACGTTATACGTTATACGTTATACGTTATACGTTATACGTTATTCGTAATACGTTAAACGTGATACGTTATACGTTGTACGTTATACGTTATACGTTATACGTTATTCATTATACGTTATACGTCATACGTTATACGTTATACGTTAGACGTTATACGTTATACGTTATACGTTATACGTTATACGTTATACGTTATACGTTATACGTTATGCGTTTTACGTTATTCGTTATATGTTATACGTTATACGATATGCGTTATACGTTATACTTTATACGTTATACGTTATACGTTATACGTAATACGTTGTACGTTATACGTTATACGTTGTACGTTATACGTTATAAGTTGTACGTTATACGATATACGTTATACGTTATTCGTTATACGTACTTCGTTACACGTTATACGTTATACGTTATACGTTATACGTTATACGTTATACGTTATACGTTACACGTTATACGTTATACGTTATACGTTATACGTTATACGTTATACGTTACACGTTATACGTCATAGGTTATACGTTATACGTTATACGTTATACGTTATACATTATACGTTATACATTACATGTTATACGTTATACGTTATGCGTTATACGTTATACGTTATACGTTATACGTTATACGTTATACGTTATACGTTATACGTTATACGTTATACGTTATACGTTATACGTTATACGTTATACGTTATTCGTAATACGTTAAACGTGATACGTTATACGTTGTACGTTATACGTTATACGTTATACGTTATACGTTATTCATTATACGTTATACGTTATACGTTATACGTTATACGTTGTACGTTATACGTTATAAGTTGTACGTTATACGATATACGTTATACGTTATTCGTCATACGTACTTCGTTACACGTTATACGTTATACGTTATACGTTATACGTTTTACGATATTCGATATACGTTATACGTTATACGTTATACGTTATACGTTATACGTTATACGTTATACGTTATACGTTATACGTTATACGTTATACGTTATGCGTTTTACGTTATTCGTTATATGTTATACGTTATACGATATGCGTTATACGTTATACTTTATACGTTATACGTTATACGTTATACGTAGTACGTTGTACGTTATACGTTATACGTTGTACGTTATACGTTATAAGTTGTACGTTATACGATATACGTTTTACGTTATTCGTTATACGTACTTCGTTACACGTTATACGTTATACGTTATACGTTATACGTTATACGTTATACGTTATACGTCACACGTTATACGTTATACGTTATACGTTATACGTTATACGTTATACGTTACACGTTATACGTCATAGGTTATACGTTATACGTTATACGTTATACGTTATACATTATACGTTATACATTACATGTTATACGTTATACGTTATGCGTTATACGTTATACGTTATACGTTATACGTTATACGTTATACGTTATACGTTATACGTTATACGTTATACGTTATACGTTATACGTTATACGTTATACGTTATACGTCATTCGTAATACGTTAAACGTGATACGTTATACGTTGTACGTTATACGTTATACGTTATACGTTATACGTTATTCATTATACGTTATACGTTATACGTTATACGTTATACGTTGTACGTTATACGTTATAAGTTGTACGTTATACGATATACGTTATACGTTATTCGTTATACGTACTTCGTTACACGTTATACGTTATACGTTATACGTTATACGTTATACGTTATACATTATACGTTATACGTTATACATTACATGTTATACGTTATACGTTATGCGTTATACGTTATACGTTATACGTCATAGGTTATACGTTATATGTTATACGTTATACGTTATTCGCAATACGTTAAACGTGATACGTTATACGTTGTACGTTATACGTTATACGTTATACGCTATTCATTATACGTTATACGTTATACGTTATACGTTATACGTTATACGTTATACGTTATACGTTATACGTTATACGTTATACGTTATACGTTATACGTTATGCGTTATACGTTATACGTTATACGTTATACGTTATGCGTCATACGTTGTACGATATTCGTTATACGTTATACGTTATACGTTGTACGTAATACGTTGTACGTTATACGTTATACATTATACGTTATACATTACATGTTATACGTTATACGTTATGCGTTATACGTTATACGTTATACGTTATACGTTATACGTTATACGTTATACGTTATACGTTATACGTTATACGTTATACGTTATACGTTATACGTTATACGTCATTCGTAATACGTTAAACGTGATACGTTATACGTTGTACGTTATACGTTATACGTTATACGTTATACGTTATTCATTATACGTTATACGTTATACGTTATACGTTATAAGTTGTACGTTATACGATATACGTTATACGTTATTCGTTATACGTACTTCGTTACACGTTATACGTTATACGTTATACGTTATACGTTATACGTTATACGTTATACGTTACACGTTATACGTTATACGTTATACGTTATACGTTATACGTTATACGTTATACGTTATACGTTATACATTACATGTTATACGTTATACGTTATACGTTATACGTTATACGTTATACGGTATACGTTATACGTTATACGTTATACGTTGTACGTTATACGTTATACGTTATACGTTATACGTTATACGTTATACGTTATACGTTATACGTTATACGTTATACGTTATACGTTATACGTCATACGTTATACGTTATACGTTATACGTTATACGTTATACGTTATACGTTATACGTTATACGTTATACGTTATACGTTATACGTTATACGTTATACGTTATGCGTTTTACGTTATTCGTTATATGTTATACGTTATACGTTATACGTTATACGTTATACGTTATACGTTATACGTTATACGTTATACGTTATTCGTAATACGTTAAACGTGATACGTTATACGTTGTACGTTATACGTTATACGTTATACGTTATACGTTATACGTTATACGTTATACGTTATACGTTATACGTTATACGTTATACGTTATACGTTATACGTTATACGTTATACGTTATACGTTATACGTTATACGTTATACGTTATACGTTATACGTTATACGTTATACGTTACACGTTATACGTCATAGGTTATACGTTATACGTTATACGTTATACGTTATACGTTATACGTTATACATTACATGTTATACGTTATACGTTATACGTTATGCGTTATACGTTATGCGTTATACGTTATACGTTATACGTTATACGTTATACGTTATACGTTATACGTTATACGTTATACGTTATACGTTATACGTTATACGTTATACGTTATACGTTATACGTTATTCGTAATACGTTAAACGTGATACGTTATACGTTGTACGTTATACGTTATACGTTATACGTTATCCATTATACGTTATACGTTATACGTTATACGTTATACGTTGTACGTTATGCGTTATAAGTTGTACGTTATACGATATACGTTATACGTTATTCGTTATACGTACTTCGTTACACGTTATACGTTATACGTTATACGTTATACGTTATACGTTATACATTATACGTTATACGTTATACATTACATGTTATACGTTATACGTTATGCGTTATACGTTATACGTTATACGTTATACGTTATACGTTATACGTTATACGTTATACGTTATACGTTATACGTTATGCGTTATACGTTATACGTTATACGTTATACGTTATGCGTTATACGTTGTACGATATTCGTTATACGTTATACGTTATACGTTGTACGTAATACGTTGTACGTTATACGTTATACGTTGTACGTTATACGTTATAAGTTGTACGTTATACGATATACGTTATACGTTATTCGTTATACGTACTTCGTTACACGTTATACGTTATACGTTATACGATATACGTTATACGTTATACGTTATACGTTATACACTATACGTTATACGTTATACATTACATGTCATACGTTATACGTTATACGTTATACGTTATACTTTATACGTTATACGTTATTCGTTATACGTTTTACGTTATACGTTATACGTTATACGTTATACATTATACGTTATACGTTATACATTACATGTTATACGTTATACGTTATACGTTATACGTTATACGTTATACGTTATACGTTATACGTTATACGTTATACGTTATACGTTATACGTTATACGTTATACGTTATACGTTATACGTTATACGTTATACGTTATACGTTATACGTTATACGTTGTACGTTATACATTACATGTTGTACGTTATACGTTATACGTTATACGTTATACGTTATACGTTATACGTCATACGTTATACGTCATACGTTATACGTTATACGTTATAAGTTGTACGTTATATGATATACGTTATACGTTATTCGTTATACGTACTTCGTTACACGTTATACGTTATACGTTATACGTTATACGTTATACGTTATACGTTATACGTTATACACTATACGTTATACGTTATACATTACATGTCATTCGTTATACGTTATACGTTATACGTTATACTTTATACGTTATACGTTATTCGTTATACGATTTACGTTATACGTTATACGTTATACGTTATACATTATACGTTATACGTTATACATTACATGTTATACGTTATACGTTATACGTTATACGTTATACGTTATACGTTGTACGTTATACATTACATGTTGTACGTTATACGTTATACGTTATACGTTATACGTTATACGTTATACGTCATACGTTATACGTCATACGTTATACGTTATACGTCATACGTTATACGTTATACGTTATACGTTATACGTTATACGTTATACGTCATACGTTATACGTTATACGTTATACGTTATACGTTATACGTTATACGTTATACGTTATACGTTATACGTTATACGTTATACGTTATACGTTATACGTTATACGTTATACGTTATACGATATACGTATTACGATATACGATATACGTTATACGTTATACGTTATACGTTATACGTTATACGTTATACGTTATACGTTATACGTTATACGTTATACTTTATACGTTATACGTTATACGTTATACGTTATACGTTATACGTTATACGTTATACGTTATACGTTATACGTTATACGTTATACCTTATACGTTATACGTTATACGTTATACGTTATACGTTATACGTTATACGTTATACGTATTACGATATACGATATACGTTATACGTTATACGTTATACGTTATACGTTATACGTTATACACTATACGTTATACGTTATACATTACATGTCATACGTTATACGTTATACGTTATACGTTATACTTTATACGTTATACGTTATTCGTTATGCGTTTTACGTTATACGTTATACGTTATTCGTTATACGTTTTACGTTATACGTTATACGTTATACGTTATACATTATACGTTATACGTTATACATTACATGTTATACGTTATACGTTATACGTTATACGTTATACGTTATACGTTATACGTTATACGTTATACGTCATACGTTATACGTCATACGTTATACGTTATACGTTATACGTTATACGTTATACGTTATACGTTATACGTTATACGTTATACGTTATACGTTATACGTTATACGTTATACGTTATACGTTATACGTTATACGTTATACGTTATACGTTATACGTATTACGATATACGATATACGTTATACGTTATACGTTATACGTTATACGTTATACGTTATACTTTATACGTTATACGTTATACGTCATAGGTTATACGTTATACGTTATACGTTATACGTTATACGTTATACGTCATACGTTACACGTCATACGTTATACGTTATACGTTATACTTTATACGTTATACGTTATACGTTATACGTTATACTTTATACGTTATACGTTATTCGTTATACGTTTTACGTTATACGTTATACGTTATACGTTATACATTATACGTTATACGTTATACATTACATGTTATACGTTATACGTTATACGTTATACGTTATACGTTATACGTTATACGTTATACGTTATACGTTATACGTTATACGTTATACGTTATACGTTATACGTTATACGTTATACGTTATACGTCATAGGTTATACGTTATACGTTATACGTTATGCGTTATACGTTATACGTTATACGTTACACGTTATACGCTATACGTTATACGTTAAGCGTTATACGTTATACGTTGTTAGTTATACGTTATGCGGTATACGTTATACGTTGTACGTTACATGTTATACGTTATACGTTATACGTTATACGATATACGTTATACGTTATACGTTATACGTTATACGTTATACGTTGTACGTTATACACTACACGTTACATGTTATACGTTATACATTATACGTTATACGTTATACGTTATACGTTATACGTTATACGTTATACGTTATACGTTATACGTCATAGGTTATACGTTATATGTTATACGTTATACGTTATACGTTATACGTCATACGTTATACGTTATACGTTATACGTTATACGTTACACGTTATACGTTATACGTTATACGTTATACGTTATACGTTATACGTTATACGTTATACGTTATACGTTATACGTTATACGTTATACGTTATACGTTATACGTTATACGTTATACGTTATACTTAATACGTTATACGTTATACGTTATACGTTATACGTAATACGTTATACGTTATACGTTATACGTTATACGTTATAGGTTATACGTTATACGTTATACGTTATACGTTACAAGATATACGTTATACGTCATAGGTTATACGTTGAACGTTATACGTTATACGTAGCATGTAATGCGTCATACGTTCTTCGTTATTCGTTATACGTTTTTCGTTACAAGTTATACTTTATACGTTATACGTTATACGTCATAGGTTGTACGTTATACGTTATACGTTATACGTTATACATTATGCGTTATACGTTTTACGTTATTCGTTATACGTTATACGTTATACGATATACGTTATACGTTATACGTTATACGTTATACGTTATACGTTATACGTTATACGTTATACGTTATACGTCATAGGTTATACGTTATACGTTATACGTTATGCGTTATACGTTATACGTTATACGTTATACGTTATACGTTATGCGTTATACGTTGTACGATATTCGTTATACGTTATACGTTATTAGTTATACGTTATGCGGTATACGTTATACGTTGTACGTTACATGTTATACGTCATAGGTTATACGTTGAACGTTATACGTTATATGTAGTATGTAATGCGTCATACGTTTTACGATATTCGTTATACGTCTTTCGTTACAAGTTATACGTTATACGTTATACGTTATTAGTTATACGTTATAAGGTATACGTTATACGTTGTACGTTACATGTTATACGTTATACGTTATACGTTATACGATATACGTTATACGTTATACGTTATACGTTATACGTTATACGTTGTACGTTATACGCTACACGTTACATGTTATACGTTATACATTATACGTTATACGTTACTCGTTATACGTTATACGTTATACGTTATACGTTATACGTTATACGTTATACGTTATACGTCATAGGTTATACGTTATATGTTATACGTTATACGTTATACGTTATACGTCATACGTTATACATTATACGTTATACGTTATACGTTATACGTTATACGTCATACGTTATACGTTATACGTTATACGTTATTCGTTATACGTTATACGTTATACGATATACGTTATACGTTATACGTTATACGTTATACGTTATACGCTATACGTTATACTTTATACGTTATACGTTATACGTTATACGTTATACGTTATAGGTTATACGTTATACGTTATACGTTATACGTTACAAGTTATACGTTATACGTCATTGGTTATACGTTGAACGTTATACGTTATACGTAGCATGTAATGCGTCATACGTTTTACGTTATTCGTTATACGTTTTTCGTTACAAGTTATACGTTATACGTTATACGTTATACGTCATAGGTTATACGTTATACGTTATACGTTGTACGTTATACGCTACACGTTACATGTTATACGTTATACATTATACGTTATACGTTATACGTTATACGTTATACGTTATACGTTATACGTTATACGTTATACGTTATGCGTTATTCGTTATACGTTATTAGTTATACGTTATACGGTATACGTTATACGTTGTACGTTACATGTTATACGTTATACGTTATACGGTATACGATATACGTTATACGTTATACGTTATACGTTATACGTTATACGTTATACGTTATACGTTATACGTTGTACGTTATACGCTACACGTTACATGTTATACGTTATACATTATACGTTATACGTTATACGTTATACGTTATACGTTATACGTTATACGTTATACGTTATACGTTATACGTTATACGTTATACGTTATACGTTGTACGTTATACGCTACACGTTACATGTTATACGTTATACATTATACGTTATACGTTATACGTTATACGTTATACGTTATACGTTATACGTTATACGTTATACGTTATACGTTATACGTTATACGTCATAGGTTATACGTTATATGTTATACGTTATACGTTATTCGTAATACGTTAAACGTGATACGTTATACGTTGTACGTTATACGTTATACGTTATACGTTATTCATTATACGTTATACGTTATACATTACATGTTATACGTTTTATGTTATACGTTATACGTTATACGTTAAACGTTATACGTTATACGTTATACGTCATACGTTATACGTTATTCGTAATACGTTATACGTGATACGTTATACGTTGTACGCTATACGTTATACGTTATACGTTATACGTTATAAGTTATACGTTATACGTCATAGGTTATACGTTATACGTTATACGTTATACGTTATACGTTATACGTTATACGTTATACGTTATACGTCATAGGTTATACGTTATATGTTATACGTTATACGTTATTCGTAATACGTTAAACGTGATACGTTATACGTTGTACGTTATACGTTATACGTTATACGTTATTCATTATACGTTATACGTTATACATTACATGTTATACGTTTTATGTTATACGTTATACGTTATACGTTAAACGTTATACGTTATACGTTATACGTCATACGTTATACGTTATTCGTAATACGTTATACGTGATACGTTATACGTTGTACGCTATACGTTATACGTTATACGTTATACGTTATAAGTTATACGTTATACGTCATAGGTTATACGTTATACGTTATACGTTATACGTTATACGTTATACGTTATACGTTATACGTTATACGTTATACGTTATACGTTATACGTTATACGTTATACGGTATACGTTGTACGTTATACGTTATACGTTATACGTTATACGTTATACGTTATACGTTATACGTTATACTTTATACGTTATACCTTATACGTTATACGTTATACGTTATACGTTATACGTTATACGTTATACGTTACACGTTATACGTCATAGGTTATACGTTATCCGTTATACGTTATACGTTATACGTTATACGTTATACGTTATACGTTATACGTTATACGTTATACGTTATACGTTATACGTCATAGGTTATACGTTATACGTCATACGTTATACGTTATACGTTATACGTTATACGTTATACGTTATACGTTATACGTTATACGTTATACGTTATACGTTATACGTTATACGTTATACGTTATACGTTATACGTTATACGTTATACGTTATACGTTATACGTTATACGTTATACGTTATACGTTATACGTTATACTTTATACGTTATACGTTATACGTTATACGTTATACGTTACACGTTATACGTCATAGGTTATACGTTATACGTTATACGTTATACGTTATACGTTATACGTTATACATTACATGTTATACGTTATACGTTATGCGTTATACGTTATACGTTATACGTTATACGTTATACGTTATACGTTATACGTTATACGTTATACGTTATACGTTATACGTTATACGTTATACGTTATACGTTATACGTTATACGTTATACGTTATTCGTAATACGTTAAACGTGATACGTTATACGTTGTACGTTATACGTTATACGTTATACGTTATCCATTATACGTTATACGTTATACGTTATACGTTATACGTTGTACGTTATGCGTTATAAGTTGTACGTTATACGATATACGTTATACGTTATTCGTTATACGTACTTCGTTACACGTTATACGTTATACGTTATACGTTATACGTTATACGTTATACATTATACGTTATACGTTATACATTACATGTTATACGTTATACGTTATGCGTTATACGTTATACGTTATACGTTATACGTTATACGTTATACGTTATACGTTATACGTTATACGTTATACGTTATACGTTATACGTTATACGTTATACGTTATACGTTATACGTCTTAGGTTATACGTTATGCGTTATACGTTGTACGATATTCGTTATACGTTATACGTTATACGTTGTACGTAATACGTTGTACGTTATACGTTATACGTTGTACGTTATACGTTATAAGTTGTACGTTATACGATATACGTTATACGTTATTCGTTATACGTACTTCGTTACACGTTATACGTTATACGTTATACGTTATACGTTATACGTTATACGTTATACGTTACACGTTATACGTTATACGTTATACGTTATACGTTATACGTTATACGTTATACGTTATACGTTATACGTTATACATTACATGTTATACGTTATACGTTATACGTTATACGTTATACGTTATACGGTATACGTTATACGTTATACGTTATACGTTGTACGTTATACGTTATACGTTATACGTTATACGTTATACGTTGTACGTTATACGTTATAAGATGTACGTTATACGATATACGTTATACGTTATTCGTTATACGTACTTCGTTACACGTTATACGTTATACGTTATACGTTATACGTTATACGTTTTACGATATTCGATATACGTTATACGTTATACGTTATACGTTATACGTTATACGTTATACTTTATACGTTATACGTTATACGTCATAGGTTATACGTTATACGTTATACGTTATAGGTTATACGTTATACGTCATACGTTATACGTTATACGTTATACGTTATACGTTATACGTTATACGTTATACGTTATACGTTATACGTTATAGGTTATACGTTATACGTTATACGTTATACGTTATGCGTTTTACGTTATTCGTTATATGTTATACGTTATACGTTATACGTTATACGTTATACGTTATACGTTATACGTTATACGTTATACGTTATACGTTATTCGTAATACGTTAAACGTGATACGTTATACGTTGTACGTTATACGTTATACGTTATACGCTATTCATTATACGTTATACGTTATACGTTATACGTTATACGTTATACGTTATACGTTATACGTTATACGTTATACGTTATACGTTATACGTTATACGTTATACGTTATACGTTATACGTTATACGTTATACGTTATACGTTATACGTTATACGTTATACGTTACACGTTATACGTCATAGGTTATACGTTATACGTTATACGTTATACGTTATACGTTATACGTTATACATTACATGTTATACGTTATACGTTATGCGTTATACGTTATACGTTATACGTTATACGTTATACGTTATACGTTATACGTTATACGTTATACGTTATACGTCATACGTTATACGTTATACGTTATACGTTATACGTTATACGTTATACGTTATACGTTATACGTTATACGTTATACGTTATACGTTATACGTTATACGTTATACGTTATGCGTTTTACGTTATTCGTTATATGTTATACGTTATACGTTATACGTTATACGTTATACGTTATACGTTATACGTTATACGTTATACGTTATACGTTATTCGTAATACGTTAAACGTGATACGTTATACGTTGTACGTTATACGTTATACGTTATACGTTATACGTTATACGTTATACGTTATACGTTATACGTTATACGTTATACGTTATACGTTATACGTTATACGTTATACGTTATACGTTATACGTTATACGTTATACGTTATACGTTATACGTTATACGTTACACGTTATACGTCATAGGTTATACGTTATACGTTATACGTTATACGTTATACGTTATACGTTATACATTACATGTTATACGTTATACGTTATGCGTTATACGTTATGCGTTATACGTTATACGTTATACGTTATACGTTATACGTTATACGTTATACGTTATACGTTATACGTTATACGTTATACGTTATACGTTATACGTTATACGTTATACGTTATACGTTATACGTTATACGTTATACGTTATACGTTATACGTTATACGTTATACGTTATACGTCATAGGTTATACGTTATACGTCATACGTTATACGTTATACGTTATACGTTATACGTTATACGTTATACGTTATACGTTATACGTTATACGTTATACGTTATACGTTATACGTTATACGTTATACGTTATACGTTATACGTTATACGTTATACGTTATACGTTATACGTTATACGTTATACGTTATACGTTATACTTTATACGTTATACGTTATACGTTATACGTTATACGTTACACGTTATACGTCATAGGTTATACGTTATACGTTATACGTTATACGTTATACGTTATACGTTATACATTACATGTTATACGTTATACGTTATGCGTTATACGTTATACGTTATACGTTATACGTTATACGTTATACGTTATACGTTATACGTTATACGTTATACGTTATACGTTATACGTTATACGTTATACGTTATACGTTATACGTTATACGTTATTCGTAATACGTTAAACGTGATACGTTATACGTTGTACGTTATACGTTATACGTTATACGTTATCCATTATACGTTATACGTTATACGTTATACGTTATACGTTGTACGTTATGCGTTATAAGTTGTACGTTATACGATATACGTTATACGTTATTCGTTATACGTACTTCGTTACACGTTATACGTTATACGTTATACGTTATACGTTATACGTTATACATTATACGTTATACGTTATACATTACATGTTATACGTTATACGTTATGCGTTATACGTTATACGTTATACGTTATACGTTATACGTTATACGTTATACGTTATACGTTATACGTTATACGTTATACGTTATACGTTATACGTTATACGTTATACGTCTTAGGTTATACGTTATGCGTTATACGTTGTACGATATTCGTTATACGTTATACGTTATACGTTGTACGTAATACGTTGTACGTTATACGTTATACGTTGTACGTTATACGTTATAAGTTGTACGTTATACGATATACGTTATACGTTATTCGTTATACGTACTTCGTTACACGTTATACGTTATACGTTATACGTTATACGTTATACGTTATACGTTATACGTTACACGTTATACGTTATACGTTATACGTTATACGTTATACGTTATACGTTATACGTTATACGTTATACGTTATACATTACATGTTATACGTTATACGTTATACGTTATACGTTATACGTTATACGGTATACGTTATACGTTATACGTTATACGTTGTACGTTATACGTTATACGTTATACGTTATACGTTATACGTTGTACGTTATACGTTATAAGATGTACGT
This sequence comes from Ptiloglossa arizonensis, assembly GCF_051014685.1. Lineage (NCBI taxonomy): Eukaryota > Metazoa > Arthropoda > Insecta > Hymenoptera > Colletidae > Ptiloglossa > Ptiloglossa arizonensis. Next base: position 142,034 of record NW_027478744.1, on the reverse strand, counting down.
TATACGATATACGTTATACGTTATTCGTTATACGTACTTCGTTACACGTTATACGTTATACGTTATACGTTATACGTTATACGTTTTACGATATTCGATATACGTTATACGTTATACGTTATACGTTATACGTTATACGTTATACTTTATACGTTATACGTTATACGTCATAGGTTATACGTTATACGTTATACGTTATAGGTTATACGTTATACGTCATACGTTATACGTTATACGTTATACGTTATACGTTATACGTTATACGTTATACGTTATACGTTATACGTTATAGGTTATACGTTATACGTTATACGTTATACGTTATGCGTTTTACGTTATTCGTTATATGTTATACGTTATACGTTATACGTTATACGTTATACGTTATACGTTATACGTTATACGTTATACGTTATACGTTATTCGTAATACGTTAAACGTGATACGTTATACGTTGTACGTTATACGTTATACGTTATACGCTATTCATTATACGTTATACGTTATACGTTATACGTTATACGTTATACGTTATACGTTATACGTTATACGTTATACGTTATACGTTATACGTTATACGTTATACGTTATACGTTATACGTTATACGTTATACGTTATACGTTATACGTTATACGTTATACGTTACACGTTATACGTCATAGGTTATACGTTATACGTTATACGTTATACGTTATACGTTATACGTTATACATTACATGTTATACGTTATACGTTATGCGTTATACGTTATACGTTATACGTTATACGTTATACGTTATACGTTATACGTTATACGTTATACGTTATACGTCATACGTTATACGTTATACGTTATACGTTATACGTTATACGTTATACGTTATACGTTATACGTTATACGTTATGCGTTATACGTTGTACGATATTCGTTATACGTTATACGTTATACGTTGTACGTAATACGTTGTACGTTATACGTTATACGTTGTACGTTATACGTTATAAGTTGTACGTTATACGATATACGTTATACGTTATTCGTTATACGTACTTCGTTACACGTTATACGTTATACGTTATACGTTATACGTTATACGTTATACGTTATACACTATACGTTATACGTTATACATTACATGTCATACGTTATACGTTATACGTTATACGTTATACTTTATACGTTATACGTTATTCGTTATACGTTTTACGTTATACGTTATACGTTATACGTTATACATTATACGTTATACGTTATACATTACATGTTATACGTTATACGTTATACGTTATACGTTATACGTTATACGTTATACGTTATACGTTATACGTTATACGTTATACGTTATACGTTATACGTTATACGTTATACGTTATACGTTATACGTTATACGTTATACGTTGTACGTTATACATTACATGTTGTACGTTATACGTTATACGTTATACGTTATACGTTATACGTTATACGTCATACGTTATACGTCATACGTTATACGTTATACGTTATAAGTTGTACGTTATACGATATACGTTATACGTTATTCGTTATACGTACTTCGTTACACGTTATACGTTATACGTTATACGTTATACGTTATACGTTATACGTTATACACTATACGTTATACGTTATACATTACATGTCATACGTTATACGTTATACGTTATACGTTATACTTTATACGTTATACGTTATTCGTTATACGATTTACGTTATACGTTATACGTTATACGTTATACATTATACGTTATACGTTATACATTACATGTTATACGTTATACGTTATACGTTATACGTTATACGTTGTACGTTATACATTACATGTCGTACGTTATACGTTATACGTTATACGTTATACGTTATACGTTATACGTCATACGTTATACGTCATACGTTATACGTTATACGTTATACGTTATACGTTATACGTTATACGTTATACGTTATACGTTATACGTCATACGTTATACGTTATACGTTATACGTTATACGTTATACGTTATACGTTATACGTTATACGTTATACGTTATACGTTATACGTTATACGTTATACGTTATACGTTATACGTTATACGTTATACGTTATACGTTATACGTTATACGTTGTACGTTATACATTACATGTTGTACGTTATACGTTATACGTTATACGTTATACGTTATACGTTATACGTCATACGTTATACGTCATACGTTATACGTTATACGTTATAAGTTGTACGTTATACGATATACGTTATACGTTATTCGTTATACGTACTTCGTTACACGTTATACGTTATACGTTATACGTTATACGTTATACGTTATACGTTATACACTATACGTTATACGTTATACATTACATGTCATACGTTATACGTTATACGTTATACGTTATACTTTATACGTTATACGTTATTCGTTATACGATTTACGTTATACGTTATACGTTATACGTTATACATTATACGTTATACGTTATACATTACATGTTATACGTTATACGTTATACGTTATACGTTATACGTTGTACGTTATACATTACATGTCGTACGTTATACGTTATACGTTATACGTTATACGTTATACGTTATACGTCATACGTTATACGTCATACGTCATACGTTATACGTTATACGTTATACGTTATACGTTATACGTTATACGTTATACGTTATACGTTATACGTTATACGTTATACGTTATACGTTATACGTTATACGTTATACGTTATACGTTATACGTTATACGTTATACGTTATACGTTATACGTTATACGTTATACGTTATACGTTATACGTTATACGTTATACGTTATACGTTATACGTTATACGTTATACGTTATACGTTATACGTTATACGTTATACGTTATACGTTATACGTTATACGTTATACGTTATACTTAACACGTTATACGTTATACGTTATACGTTATACGTAATACGTTATACGTTATACGTTATACGTTATACGTTATAGGTTATACGTTATACGTTATACGTTATACGTTACAAGATATACGTTATACGTCATAGGTTATACGTTGAACGTTATACGTTATACGTAGCATGTAATGCGTCATACGTTCTTCGTTATTCGTTATACGTTTTTCGTTACAAGTTATACTTTATACGTTATACGTTATACGTCATAGGTTGTACGTTATACGTTATACGTTATACGTTATACATTATGCGTTATACGTTTTACGTTATTCGTTATACGTTATACGTTATACGATATACGTTATACGTTATACGTTATACGTTATACGTTATACGTTATACGTTATACGTTATACGTTATACGTTATACGTCATAGGTTATACGTTATACGTTATACGTTATGCGTTATACGTTATACGTTATACGTTATACGTTATACGTTATGCGTTATACGTTGTACGATATTCGTTATACGTTATACGTTATTAGTTATACGTTATGCGGTATACGTTATACGTTGTACGTTACATGTTATACGTTATAGGTTATACGTTGAACGTTATACGTTATATGTAGTATGTAATGCGTCATACGTTTTACGATATTCGTTATACGTCTTTCGTTACAAGTTATACGTTATACGTTATACGTTATTAGTTATACGTTATAAGGTATACGTTATACGTTGTACGTTACATGTTATACGTTATACGTTATACGTTATACGATATACGTTATACGTTATACGTTATACGTTATACGTTATACGTTGTACGTTATACGCTACACGTTACATGTTATACGTTATACATTATACGTTATACGTTGAACGTTATACGTTATACGTAGCATGTAATGCGTCATACGTTTTACGTTATTCGTTATACGTTTTTCGTTACAAGTTATACGTTATACGTTATACGTTATACGTCATAGGTTATACGTTATACGTTATACGTTATACGTTATACGTCATAGGTTATACGTTATACGTTATACGTTATTCGTTATACGTTATACGTTATACGTTATACGTTATACGTTATACGTTATGCGTTATACGTTATACGTTATTAGTTATACGTTATACGGTATACGTTATACGTTGTACGTTACATGTTATACGTTATACGTTATACGGTATACGATATACGTTATACGTTATACGTTATACGTTATACGTTATACGTTATACGTTATACGTTATACGTTGTACGTTATACGCTACACGTTACATGTTATACGTTATACATTATACGTTATACGTTATACGTTATACGTTATACGTTATACGTTATACGTTATACGTTATACGTTATACGTTATACGTTGTACGTTATACGCTACACGTTACATGTTATACGTTGTACATTATACGTTATACGTTATACGTTATACGTTATACGTTATACGTTATACGTTATACGTTATACGTTATACGTTATACGTCATAGGTTATACGTTATATGTTATACGTTATACGTTATTCGTAATACGTTAAACGTGATACGTTATACGTTGTACGTTATACGTTATACGTTATACGTTATTCATTATACGTTATACGTTATACATTACATGTTATACGTTTTATGTTATACGTTATACGTTATACGTTAAACGTTATACGTTATACGTTATACGTCATACGTTATACGTTATTCGTAATACGTTATACGTGATACGTTATACGTTGTACGCTATACGTTATACGTTATACGTTATACGTTATAAGTTATACGTTATACGTCATAGGTTATACGTTATACGTTATACGTTATACGTTATACGTTATACGTTATACGTTATACGTTATACGTTATACGTTATACGTTATACGTTATACGTTATACGGTATACGTTGTACGTTATACGCTATACGTTATACGTTATACGTTATACGTTATACGTTGTACGTTATACTTTATACGTTATACGTTATACGTTATACGTTATACGTTATACGTTATACGTTATACGTTATACGTTACACGTTATACGTCATAGGTTATACGTTATCCGTTATACGTTATACGTTATACGTTATACGTTATACGTTATACGTTATACGTTATACGTTATACGTTATACGTTATACGTCATAGGTTATACGTTATACGTCATACGTTATACGATATACGTTATACGTTATACGTTATACGTTATACGTTATACGTTATACGTTATGCGTTATACGTTATACGTTATTAGTTATACGTTATACGGTATACGTTATACGTTGTACGTTACATGTTAAACGTTATACGTTATACGTTATACGTTATACGTTATACGTTATACGTTATACGTCATAGGTTATACGTGATATGTTATACGTTATACGTTATACGTTATACGTCATACGTTATAAGTTATACGTTATACGTTATACGTTATACGTCATACGTTATACGTTATACGTCATACGTTATACGTTATACGTTATACGTTATACGTTATACGTTATACGTTATACGTTATACGTTATACGTTATACGTTATACGTTATACGTTATACGTTATACGTTATACGTTATACGTTATACGTTATACGTTATACTTTATACGTTATACGTTATACGTTATACGTTATACATTATACGTTATACGTTATACATTACATGTTATACGTTATACGTTATACGTTATACGTTATACGTTATACGTTATACGTTATACGTTATACGTTATACGTTATACGTTATACGTTATACGTTATACGTTATACGTTATACGTTATACGTTGTACGTTATACATTACATGTTGTACGTTATACGTTATACGTTATACGTTATACGTTATACGTTATACGTCATACGTTATACGTCATACGTTATACGTTATACGTTATACGTTATACGTTATACGTTATACGTTATACGTTATACGTTATACGTTATACGTTATACGTTATACGTTATACGTTATACGTTATACGTTATACGTTATACGTTATACGTTATACGTTATACGTTATACGTTGTACGTTATACATTACATGTTGTACGTTATACGTTATACGTTATACGTTATACGTTATACGTTATACGTCATACGTTATACGTCATACGTTATACGTTATACGTTATACGTTATACGTTATACGTTATACGTTATACGTTATACGTTATACGTTATACGTTATACGTTATACGTTATACGTTATACGTTATACGTTATACTTTATACGTTATACGTTATACGTTATACGTTATACGTTATACGTTATACGTTATTCGTTATACGTTTTACGTTATACGTTATACGTTATACGTTATACGTCATACGTTATACGTTATACGTTATACGTTATACGTTATTCGTTATACGTTTTACGTTATACGTTATACGTTATACGTTATACATTATACGTTATACGTTATACATTATACGTTATACGTTATACATTACATGTTATACGTTATACGTTATACGTTATACGTTATACGTTATACGTTATACGTCATACGTTATACGTCATACGTTATACGTTATAGGTTATACTTTATACGTTATACGTTATACGTTATACGTTATACGTTATACGTTATACGTCATACGTTATACGTTATACGTTATACGTTATACGTTATACGTTATACGTCATACGTTATACGTCATACGTTATACGTTATACGTTATACGTTATACGTTATACGTTATACGTTATACGTTATACGTTATACGTTATACGTTATACGTTATACGTTATACGTTATACGTTATACGTTATACTTTATACGTTATACGTTATACGTTATACGTTATACGTTATACGTTATACGTTATTCGTTATACGTTTTACGTTATACGTTATACGTTATACGTTATACATTATACGTTATACGTTATACATTATACGTTATACGTTATACATTACATGTTATACGTTATACGTTATACGTTATACGTTATACGTTTTACGATATACGATATACGTTATACGTTATACGTTATACGTTATACGTTATACGTTATACGTTATACTTTATACGTTATACGTTATACGTCATAGGTTATACGTTATACGTTATACGTTATACGTTATACGTTATACGTTATACGTCATACGTTATACGTCATACGTTATACGTTATAGGTTATACTTTATACGTTATACGTTATACGTTATACGTTATACTTTATACGTTATACGTTATTCGTTATACGTTTTACGTTATACGTTATACGTTATACGTTATACATTATACGTTATACGTTATACATTACATGTTATACGTTATACGTTATACGTTATACGTTATACGTTATACGTTATACGTTATACGTTATACTTTATACGTTATACGTTATACGTTATACGTTATACATTATACGTTATACGTTATATGTTATACGTTATACGTTATACGTTATACATTATACGTTACACGTTATACGTTATACGTTATACGTTATACGTTATACGTTATACGTTATACGTTATACGTTATACGTTATACGTAATACGTTATACGTTATACGTTATACGTTATACGTTATACGTTATACGTTATACGTTATACGTATTACGATATACGATATACGTTATACGTTATACGTTATACGTTATACGTTATACGTTATACGTTATACTTTATACGTTATACGTTATACGTCATAGGTTATACGTTATACGTTATACGTTATACGTTATACGTTATACGTCATACGTTACACGTCATACGTTATACGTTATACGTTATACTTTATACGTTATACGTTATACGTTATACGTTATACTTTATACGTTATACGTTATTCGTTATACGTTTTACGTTATACGTTATACGTTATACGTTATACATTATACGTTATACGTTATACATTACATGTTATACGTTATACGTTATACGTTATACGTTATACGTTATACGTTATACGTTATACGTTATACGTTATACGTTATACGTTATACGTTATACGTTATACGTTATACGTTATACGTTATACGTCATAGGTTATACATTATACGTTATACGTTATACATTACATGTTATACGTTATACGTTATACGTTATACGTTATACGTTATACATTATACGTTATACGTTATACATTACATGTTATACGTTATACGTTATACGTTATACGTTATACGTTATACGTTATACGTTATACGTTATACGTTATTCGTTATACGTTTTACGTTATACGTTATACGTTATACGTTATACATTACATGTTATACGTTATACGTTATACGTTATACGTTATACGTTTTACGATATACGATATACGTTATACGTTATACGTTATACGTTATACGTTATACGTTATACTTTATACGTTATACGTTATACGTCACAGGTTATACGTTATACGTTATACGTTATACGTTATACGTTATACGTTATACGTCATACGTTATACGTCATACGTTATACGTTATAGGTTATACTTTATACGTTATTCGTTATACGTTATACGTTATACTTTATACGTTATACGTTATTCGTTATACGTTTTACGTTATACGTTATACGTTATACGTTATACATTATACGTTATACGTTATACGTTACACGTTATACGTCATAGGTTATACGTTATACGTTATACGTTATACGTTATACGTTATACGTTATACATTACATGTTATACGTTATACGTTATGCGTTATACGTTTTACGTTATACGTTATACGTTATACGTTATACGTTATACGTTATACGTTATTCGTAATACGTTAAACGTGATACGTTATACGTTATACGTTATACGTTATACGTTATACGTTATACGTTATACGTTATACGTTATACGTTATTCGTAATACGTTAAACGTGATACGTTATACGTTATACGTTATACGTTATACGTTATACGTTATACGTTATACGTTATACGTTATACGTTACACGTTATACGTCATAGGTTATACGTTATACGTTATACGTTATACGTTATACGTTATACGTTATACATTACATGTTATACGTTATACGTTATGCGTTATACGTTATACGTTATACGTTATACGTTATACGTTATACGTTATACGTTATACGTTATACGTTATACGTTATACGTTATACGTTATACGTTATTCGTAATACGTTAAACGTGATACGTTATACGTTGTACGTTATACGTTATACGTTATACGTTATTCATTATACGTTATACGTCATACGTTATACGTTATACGTTATACGTTATACGTTATACGTTATACGTTATACGTTATACGTTATACGTTATACGTTATGCGTTTTACGTTATTCGTTATATGTTATACGTTATACGATATGCGTTATACGTTATACTTTATACGTTATACGTTATACGTTATACGTTATACGTTATACGTTATACGTTATACGTTATACGTTATACTTTATACGTTGTACGTTATACGTTATAAGATGTACGTTATACGATATACGTTATACGTTATTCGTTATACGTATTTCGTTACACGTTATACGTTATACGTTATACGTTATACGTTTTACGTTATACGTTATACGTTATACGTTATACATTATACGTTATACGTTATACATTACATGTTATACGTTATACGTTATACGTTATACGTTATACGTTATACGTTATACGTTATACGTTATACGTTATACGTTATACGTTATACGTTATACGTTATACGTTATACGTTATACGTTATACGTCATAGGTTATACATTATACGTTATACGTTATACGTTATACGTTATACGTTATACATTATACGTTATACGTTATACATTACATGTTATACGTTATACGTTATACGTTATACGTTATACGCTATACGTTATACGTTATACGTTATACGTTATTCGTTATACGTTTTACGTTATACGTTATACGTTATACGTTATACATTATACGTTATACGTTATACATTACATGTTATACGTTATACGTTATACGTTATACGTTATACGTTATACATTATACGTTATACGTTATACATTACATGTTATACGTTATACGTTATACGTTATACGTTATACGTTTTACGATATACGATATACGTTATACGTTATACGTTATACGTTATACGTTATACGTTATACTTTATACGTTATACGTTATACGTCATAGGTTATACGTTATACGTTATACGTTATACGTTATACGTTATACGTTATACGTCATACGTTATACGTCATACGTTATACGTTATAGGTTATACTTTATACGTTATACGTTATACGTTATACGTTATACTTTATACGTTATACGTTATTCGTTATTACGTTTTACGTTATACGTTATACGTTATACGTTATACATTATACGTTATACGTTATACATTACATGTTATACGTTATACGTTATACGTTATACGTTATACGTTATATGTTATACGTTATACGTTATACGTTATACGTAATACGTTATACGTTATACGTTATACGTTATACGTTATACGTTATACGTTATACGTTATACGTATTACGATATACGATATACGTTATACGTTATACGTTATACGTTATACGTTATACGTTATACGTTATACTTTATACGTTATACGTTATACGTCATAGGTTATACGTTATACGTTATACGTTATACGTTATACGTTATACGTCATACGTTACACGTCATACGTTATACGTTATACGTTATACTTTATACGTTATACGTTATACGTTATACGTTATACTTTATACGTTATACGTTATTCGTTATACGTTTTACGTTATACGTTATACGTTATACATTATACGTTACACGTTATACGTTATACGTTATACGTTATACGTTATACGTTATACGTTATACGTTATACGTTATACGTTATACGTAATACGTTATACGTTATACGTTATACGTTATACGTTATACGTTATACGTTATACGTTATACGTATTACGATATACGATATACGTTATACGTTATACGTTATACGTTATACGTTATACGTTATACGTTATACGTTATACTTTATACGTTATACGTACGTATACGTCATAGGTTATACGTTATACGTTATACGTTATACGTTATACGTTATACGTCATACGTTACACGTCATACGTTATACGTTATACGTTATACTTTATACGTTATACGTTATACGTTATACGTTATACTTTATACGTTATACGTTATTCGTTATACGTTTTACGTTATACGTTATACGTTATACGTTATACATTATACGTTATACGTTATACATTACATGTTATACGTTATACGTTATACGTTATACGTTATACGTTATACGTTATACGTTATACGGTATACGATATACGTTATACGTTATACGTTATACGTTATACGTTATACGTTATACGTCATAGGTTATACGTTATACGTTATACGTTATGCGTTATACGTTATACGTTATACGATATACGTTATACGTTATACGTTATACGTTATACGTTATACGTTGTACGTTATACACTACACGTTACATGTTATACGTTATACATTATACGTTATACGTTATACGTTATACGTTATACGTTATACGTTATACGTTATACGTCATAGGTTATACGTTATATGTTATACGTTATACGTTATACGTTATACGTCATACGTTATACGTTATACGTTGTACGTTATACGTTATACGTTATACGTTATACGTTATACGTTATACGTTATACGTTATACGTTATACGTTATACGTTATACGTTATACGTTATACGTTATACGTTATACGTTATACGTTATACGTTATACGTTATACTTAATACGTTATACGTTATACGTTATACGTTATACGTAATACGTTATTCGTTATACGTTATACGTTATACGTTATAGGTTATACGTTATACGTTATACGTTATACGTTACAAGATATACGTTATACGTCATAGGTTATACGTTATACGTTATACGTTATACGTTATACATTATACGTTATACGTTATACATTACATGATATACGTTATACGTTATACGTTATACGTTATACGTTATACGTTATACGTTATACGTTATACGTTATACGTTATACGTTATACGTTATACGTTATACGTTATACGTTATACGTCATAGGTTATACGTTATACGTTATACGTTATGCGTTATACGTTATACGTTATACGTTACACGTTATACGCTATACGTTATACGTTAAGCGTTATACGTTATACGTTGTTAGTTATACGTTATGCGGTATACGTTATACGTTGTACGTTACATGTTATACGTTATACGTTATACGTTTTACGATATACGTTATACGTTATACGTTATACGTTATACGTTATACGTTGTACGTTATACACTACACGTTACATGTTATACGTTATACATTATACGTTATACGTTATACGTTATACGTTATACGTTATACGTTATACGTTATACGTCATAGGTTATACGTTATATGTTATACGTTATACGTTATACGTTATACGTCATACGTTATACGTTATACGTTGTACGTTATACGTTATACGTCATACGTTATACGTTATACGTTATACGTTATACGTTATACGTTATACGTTATACGTTATACGTTATACGTTATACGTTATACGTTATACGTTATACGTTATACGTTATACGTTATACGTTATACTTAATACGTTATACGTTATACGTTATACGTTATACGTAATACGTTATTCGTTATACGTTATACGTTATACGTTATAGGTTATACGTTATACGTTATACGTTATACGTTACAAGATATACGTTATACGTCATAGGTTATACGTTATACGTTATACGTTATACGTTATACGTTATACGTTACACATTACATGTTATACGTTATACAATATGCGATATACGTTATACGTTATACGTTATACGTTATACGTTATACGTTATACGTTATACGTTATACGTTATACGTTATACGTTATACGTTATACGTTATACGTTATACGTTATACGTTATTCGTAATACGTTAAACGTGGTACGTTATACGTTGTACGTTATACGTTATACGTTATACGTTATCCATTATACGTTATACGTTATACGTTATACGTTATACGTTGTACGTTATGCGTTATAAGTTGTACGTTATACGATATACGTTATACGTCATTCGTTATACGTACTTCGTTACACGTTATACGTTATACGTTATACGTTATACGTTATACGTTATACATTATACGTTATACGTTATACGTCATAGGTTATACGTTATATGTTATACGTTATACGTTATACGTTATACGTCATACGTTATACGTTATACGTTGTACGTTATACGTTATACGTTATACGTTATACGTTATACGTTATACGTTATACGTTATACGTTATACGTTATACGTTATACGTTATACGTTATACGTTATACGTTATACGTTATACGTTATACGTTATACGTTATACTTAATACGTTATACGTTATACGTTATACGTTATACGTAATACGTTATTCGTTATACGTTATACGTTATACGTTATAGGTTATACGTTATACGTTATACGTTATACGTTACAAGATATACGTTATACGTCATAGGTTATACGTTATACGTTATACGTTATACGTTATACATTATACGTTATACGTTATACATTACATGATATACGTTATACGTTATACGTTATACGTTATACGTTATACGTTATACGTTATACGTTATACGTTATACGTTATACGTTATACGTTATACGTTATACGTTATTACGTTATACGTCATAGGTTATACGTTATACGTTATACGTTATGCGTTATACGTTATACGTTATACGTTACACGTTATACGCTATACGTTATACGTTAAGCGTTATACGTTATACGTTGTTAGTTATACGTTATGCGGTATACGTTATACGTTGTACGTTACATGTTATACGTTATACGTTATACGTTTTTACGATATACGTTATACGTTATACGTTATACGTTATACGTTATACGTTGTACGTTATACACTACACGTTACATGTTATACGTTATACATTATACGTTATACGTTATACGTTATACGTTATACGTTATACGTTATACGTTATACGTCATAGGTTATACGTTATATGTTATACGTTATACGTTATACGTTATACGTCATACGTTATACGTTATACGTTGTACGTTATACGTTATACGTCATACGTTATACGTTATACGTTATACGTTATACGTTATACGTTATACGTTATACGTTATACGTTATACGTTATACGTTATACGTTATACGTTATACGTTATACGTTATACGTTATACGTTTATACTTAATACGTTATACGTTATACGTTATACGTTATACGTAATACGTTATTCGTTATACGTTATACGTTATACGTTATAGGTTATACGTTATACGTTATACGTTATACGTTACAAGATATACGTTATACGTCATAGGTTATACGTTATACGTTATACGTTATACGTTATACGTTATACGTTACACATTACATGTTATACGTTATACAATATGCGATATACGTTATACGTTATACGTTATACGTTATACGTTATACGTTATACGTTATACGTTATACGTTATACGTTATACGTTATACGTTATACGTTATACGTTATACGTTATACGTTATTCGTAATACGTTAAACGTGGTACGTTATACGTTGTACGTTATACGTTATACGTTATACGTTATCCATTATGACGTTATACGTTATACGTTATACGTTATACGTTGTACGTTATGCGTTATAAGTTGTACGTTATACGATATACGTTATACGTCATTCGTTATACGTACTTCGTTACACGTTATACGTTATACGTTATACGTTATACGTTATACGTTATACATTATACGTTATACGTTATACATTACATGTTATACGTTATACGTTATGCGTTATACGTTATACGTTATACGTTATACGTTATACGTTATACGTTATACGTTATACGTTATACGTTATACGTTATGCGTTTTACGTTATACGTTATACGTTATACGTTATGCGTTATACGTTGTACGATATTCGTTATACGTTATACGTTATACGTTGTACGTAATACGTTGTACGTTATACGTTATACGTTGTACGTTATACGTTATAAGTTGTACGTTATACGATATACGTTATACGTTATTCGTTATAACGTACTTCGTTACACGTTATACGTTATACGTTATACGTTATACGTTATACGTTATACGTTATACATTATACGTTATACGTTATACATTACATGTTATACGTTATACGTTATACGTTGTACGTTATACATTACATGTTGTAACGTTATACGTTATACGTTATACGTTATACGTTATACGTTATACGTCATACGTTATACGTCATACGTTATACGTTATACGTTATAAGTTGTACGTTATACGATATACGTTATACGTTATTCGTTATACGTACTTCGTTACACGTTATACGTTATACGTTATACGTTATACGTTATACGTTATACGTTATACACTATACGTTATACGTTATACATTACATGTCATACGTTATACGTTATACGTTATACGTTATACTTTATACGTTATACGTTATTCGTTATACGTTTTACGTTATACGTTATACGTTATACGTTATACATTATACGTTATACGTTATACATTACATGTTATACGTTATACGTTATACGTTATACGTTATACGTTATACGTTATACGTTATACGTTATACGTTATACGTTATACGTTATACGTTATACGTTATACGTTATACGTTATACGTTATACGTTATACGTTATACGTTGTACGTTATACATTACATGTTGTACGTTATACGTTATACGTTATACGTTATACGTTATACGTTATACGTCATACGTTATACGTCATACGTTATACGTTATACGTTATACGTTATACGTTATACGTTATACGTTATACGTTATACGTTATACGTTATACGTTATACGTTATACGTTATACGTTATACGTTATACGTTATACGTTATACGTTATACGTTATACGTTATACGTTATACGTTATACGTTGTACGTTATACATTACATGTTGTACGTTATACGTTATACGTTATACGTTATACGTTATACGTTATACGTCATACGTTATACGTCATACGTTATACGTTATACGTTATACGTTATACGTTATACGGTTATACGTTATACGTTATACGTTATACGTTATACGTTATACGTTATACGTTATACGTTATACGTTATACTTTATACGTTATACGTTATACGTTATACGTTATACGTTATACGTTATACGTTATTTGTTATACGTTTTACGTTATACGTTATACGTTATACGTTATACATTATACGTTATACGTTATACATTACATGTTATACGTTATACGTTATACGTTATACGTTATACGTTATACATTATACGTTATACGTTATACATTACATGTTATACGTTATACGTTATACGTTATACGTTATACGTTTTACGATATACGATATACGTTATACGTTATACGTTATACGTTATACGTTATACGTTATACTTTATACGTTATACGTTATACGTCATAGGTTATACGTTATACGTTATACGTTATACGTTATACGTTATACGTTATACGTCATACGTTATACGTCATACGTTATACGTTATAGGTTATACTTTATACGTTATACGTTATACGTTATACGTTATACTTTATACGTTATACGTTATTCGTTATACGTTTTACGTTATACGTTATACGTTATACGTTATACATTATACGTTATACGTTATACATTACATGTTATACGTTATACGTTATACGTTATACGTTATACGTTATACGTTATACGTTATACTTTATACGTTATACGTTATACGTTATACGTTATACATTATACGTTATACGTTATATGTTATACGTTATACGTTATACGTTATACATTATACGTTACACGTTATACGTTATACGTTATACGTTATACGTTATACGTTATACGTTATACGTTATACGTTATACGTTATACGTAATACGTTATACGTTATACGTTATACGTTATACGTTATACGTTATACGTTATACGTTATACGTATTACGATATACGATATACGTTATACGTTATACGTTATACGTTATACGTTATACGTTATACTTTATACGTTATACGTTATACGTCATAGGTTATACGTTATACGTTATACGTTATACGTTATACGTTATACGTCATACGTTACACGTCATACGTTATACGTTATACGTTATACTTTATACGTTATACGTTATACGTTATACGTTATACTTTATACGTTATACGTTATTCGTTATACGTTTTACGTTATACGTTATACGTTATACGTTATACATTATACGTTATACGTTATACATTACATGTTATACGTTATACGTTATACGTTATACGTTATACGTTATACGTTATACGTTATACGTTATACGTTATACGTTATACGTTATACGTTATACGTTATACGTTATACGTTATACGTTATACGTTATACGTCATAGGTTATACGTTATACGTTATACGTTATGCGTTATACGTTATACGTTATACGTTACACGTTATACGCTATACGTTATACGTTAAGCGTTATACGTTATACGTTGTTAGTTATACGTTATGCGGTATACGTTATACGTTGTACGTTACATGTTATACGTTATACGTTATACGTTATACGATATACGTTATACGTTATACGTTATACGTTATACGTTATACGTTGTACGTTATACACTACACGTTACATGTTATACGTTATACATTATACGTTATACGTTATACGTTATACGTTATACGTTATACGTTATACGTTATACGTCATAGGTTATACGTTATATGTTATACGTTATAAGTTATACGTTATACGTCATACGTTATACGTTATACGTTGTACGTTATACGTTATACGTTATACGTTATACGTTATACGTTATACGTTATACGTTATACGTTATACGTTATACGTTATACGTTATACGTTATACGTTATACGTTATACGTTATACGTTATACGTTATACGTTATACGTTATACTTAATACGTTATACGTTATACGTTATACGTTATACGTAATACGTTATTCGTTATACGTTATACGTTATACGTTATAGGTTATACGTTATACGTTATACGTTATACGTTACAAGATATACGTTATACGTTATACGTTTTGCGTTTTACGTTATTCGTTATATGTTATACGTTATACGATATACGTTATACGTTATACGTTATACGTCATACGTTATACGTTATGCGTTATACGTTCTACGATATTCGTTATACGTTATACGTTATACGTTATACGCTATACATTATAAGTTATACGTTACATGTTATACGTTAAACGTTATACGTTATACGTTATACGTTATACGTTATACGTTATACGTTATACGTTATACGTTATACGTTATACGTTATACGTTATACGTTATTAGTTATACGTTATAAGGTATACGTTATACGTTGTACGTTACATGTTATACGTTATACGTTATACGTTATACGATATACGTTATACGTTATACGTTATACGTTATACGTTATACGTTGTACGTTATACGCTACACGTTACATGTTATACGTTATACATTATACGTTATACGTTACACGTTATACGTTATACGTTATACGTTATACGTTATACGTTATACGTTATACGTTATACGTCATAGGTTATACGTTATATGTTATACGTTATACGTTATACGTTATACGTCATACGTTATACGTTATACGTTATACGTTATACGTTATACGTTATACGTCATACGTTATACGTTATACGTTATACGTTATTCGTTATACGTTATACGTTATACGATATACGTTATACGTTATACGTTATATGTTATACGTTATACGCTATACGTTATACTTTATACGTTATACGTTATACGTTATACGTTATACGTTATAGGTTATACGTTATACGTTATACGTTATACGTTACAAGTTATACGTTATACGTCATTGGTTATACGTTGAACGTTATACGTTATACGTAGCATGTAATGCGTCATACGTTTTACGTTATTCGTTATACGTTTTTCGTTACAAGTTATACGTTATACGTTATACGTTATACGTCATAGGTTATACGTTATACGTTATACGTTATACGTTATACGTCATAGGTTATACGTTATACGTTATACGTTATGCGTTATACGTTATACGTTATACGTTATACGTTATACGTTATACGTTATGCGTTATACGTTATACGTTATTAGTTATACGTTATACGGTATACGTTATACGTTGTACGTTACATGTTATACGTTATACGTTATACGGTATACGATATACGTTATACGTTATACGTTATACGTTATACGTTATACGTTATACGTTATACGTTATACGTTGTACGTTATACGCTACACGTTACATGTTATACGTTATACATTATACGTTATACGTTATACGTTATACGTTATACGTTATACGTTATACGTTCTACGTTATACGTTATACGTTATACGTTGTACGTTATACGCTACACGTTACATGTTATACGTTATACATTATACGTTATACGTTATACGTTATACGTTATACGTTATACGTTATACGTTATACGTTATACGTTATACGTTATACGTTATACGTTATACGTCATAGGTTATACGTTATATGTTATACGTTATACGTTATTCGTAATACGTTAAACGTGATACGTTATACGGTGTACGTTATACGTTATACGTTATACGTTATTCATTATACGTTATACGTTATACATTACATGTTATACGTTTTATGTTATACGTTATACGTTATACGTTAAACGTTATACGTTATACGTTATACGTCATACGTTATACGTTATTCGTAATACGTTATACGTGATACGTTATACGTTGTACGCTATACGTTATACGTTATACGTTATACGTTATAAGTTATACGTTATACGTCATAGGTTATACGTTATACGTTATACGTTATACGTTATACGTTATACGTTATACGTTATACGTTATACGTTATACGTTATACGTTATACGTTATACGTTATACGTTATACGTTATACGGTATACGTTGTACGTTATACGTTATACGTTATACGTTATACGTTATACGTTATACGTTATACGTTATACTTTATACGTTATACGTTATACGTTATACGTTATACGTTATACGTTATACGTTATACGTTATACGTTATACGTTATACGTTATACGTTATACGTTATACGTTATACGTTATACGTTATACGTTATACGTTATACGTTATACGTTATACGTTATACGTTATACGTTATACGTTATACGTTATACGTTATACGTCATAGGTTATACGTTATACGTCATACGTTATACGTTATACGCTATTCATTATACGTTATACGTTATACGTTATACGTTATACGTTATACGTTATACGTTATACGTTATACGTTATACGTTATACGTTATACGTTATACGTTATACGTTACACGTTATACGTCATAGGTTATACGTTATACGTTATACGTTATACGTTATACGTTATACGTTGTACATTACATGTTATACGTTATACGTTATGCGTTATACGTTATACGTTATACGTTATACGTTATACGTTATACGTTATACGTTATTCGTAATACGTTAAACGTGATACGTTATACGTTGTACGTTATACGTTATACGTTATACGTTATACGTTATACGTTATACGTTATACGTTATTCGTAATACGTTAAACGTGATACGTTATACGTTATACGTTATACGTTATACGTTATACGTTATACGTTATACGTTATACGTTATACGTTATACGTTATACGTTATACGTTATACGTTATACGTCATAGGTTATACGTTATACGTTATACGTTATGCGTTATACGTTATACGTTATACGTTATACGTTATACGTTATACGTTATGCGTTATACGTTATACGTTATACGGAATACGTTATGCGTTATACGTTGTACGATATTCGTTATACGTTATACGTTATACGTTGTACGTAATACGTTGTACGTTATACGTTATACGTTGTACGTTATACGTTATAAGTTGTACGTTATACGATATACGTTATACGTTATTCGTTATACGTACTTCGTTACACGTTATACGTTATACGTTATACGTTATACGTTATACGTTATACATTATACGTTATACGTTATACATTACATGTCATACGTTATACGTTATACGTTATACGTTATACGTTATACGTTATACGTTATACGTTATACGTTATACGTTATACGTTATACGTTATACGTTATACGTTATACGTTATACATTACATGTTATACGTTATACGTTATACGCTATACGTTATACGTTATACGGTATACATTATACGTTATACGTTATACGTTGTACGTTATACGTTATACGTTATACGTTATACGTTGTACGTTATACGTTATAAGATGTACGTTATACGATATACGTTATACGTTATTCGTTATACGTATTTCGTTACACGTTATACGTTATACGTTATACGTTATACGTTTTACGATATTCGATATACGTTATACGTTATACGTTATACGTTATACGTTATACGTTATACTTTATACGTTATACGTTATACGTCATAGGTTATACGTTATACGTTATACGTTATACGTTATACGTCATACGTTATACGTTATACGTTATACGTTATACGTTATACGTTATACGTTATACGTTATACGTTATACGTTATGCGTTTTACGTTATGCGTTATACGTTATACGTTATACGTTATACGTTATGCGTTATACGTTGTACGATATTCGTTATACGTTATACGTTATACGTTGTACGTAATACGTTGTACCTTATACGTTATACGTTGTACGTTATACGTTATAAGTTGTACGTTATACGATATACGTTATACGTTATTCGTTATACGTACTTCGTTACACGTTATACGTTATACGTTATACGTTATACGTTATACGTTATACGTTATACATTATACGTTATACGTTATACATTACATGTCATACGTTATACATTATACGGTATACGTTATACGTTATACGTTGTACGTTATACGTTATACGTTATACGTTATACGTTGTACGTTAAACGTTATAAGATGTACGTTATACGATATACGTTATACGTTATTCGTTATACGTACTTCGTTACACGTTATACGTTATACGTTATACGTTATACGTTTTACGATATTCGATATACGTTATACGTTATACGTTATACGTTATACGTTATACGTTATACGTTATACGTTATACGTTATACGTTATACTTTATACGTTATACGTTATACGTCATAGGTTACACGTTATACGTTATACGTTATACGTTATACGTTATACGTCATACGTTATACGTTATACGTTATACGTTATACGTTATACGTTATACGTTATACGTTATACGTTATACGTTATACGTTATACGTTATACGTTATACGTTATACGTTATACGTTATACGTTATACGTTATACGTTATTCGTAATACGTTAAACGTGATACGTTATACGTTGTACGTTATACGTTATACGTTATACGCTATTCATTATACGTTATACGTTATACGTTATACGTTATACGTTATACGTTATACGTTATACGTTATACGTTATACGTTATACGTTATACGTTATACGTTACACGTTATACGTCATAGGTTATACGTTATACGTTATACGTTATACGTTATACGTTATACGTTGTACATTACATGTTATACGTTATACGTTATGCGTTATACGTTATACGTTATACGTTATACGTTATACGTTATACGTTGTACGTTATACGCTACACGTTACATGTTATGCGTTATACATTATACGTTATACGTTATACGTTATACGTTATACGTTATACGTTATACGTTATACGTTATACGTCATAGGTTATACGTTATATGTTATACGTTATACGTTATTCGTAATACGTTAAACGTGATACGTTATACGTTGTACGTTATACGTTATACGTTATACGCTATTCATTATACGTTATACGTTATACGTTATACGTTATACGTTATACGTTATACGTTATACGTTATACGTTATACGTTATACGTTATGCGTTATACGTTATACTTTATACGTTATACGTTATGCGTTATACGTTGTACGATATTCGTTATACGTTATACGCTATACGTTGTACGTAATAAATTGTACGTTATACGTTATACGTTGTACGTTATACGTTATAAGTTGTACGTTATACGATATACGTTATACGTTATTCGTTATACGTACTTCGTTACACGTTATACGTTATACGTTATACGTTATTCGTTATACGTTATACATTATACGTTATACGTTATACATTACATGTCATACGTTATACGTTATACGTTATACGTTATACGTTATACGTTATACGTTATACGTTATACGTTATACGTTATACGTTATACGTTATACATTACATGTTATACGTTATACGTTATATGTTATACGTTATACGTTATACGGTATACGTTATACGTTATACGTTATACGTTGTACGTTATACGTTATACGTTATACGTTATACGTTGTACGTTATACGTTATAAGATGTACGTTATACGATATACGTTATACGTTATTCGTCATACGTACTTCGTTACACGTTATACGTTATACGTTATACGTTATACGTTTTACGATATTCGATATACGTTATACGTTATACGTTATACGTTATACGTTATACGTTATACGTTATACGTTATACGTTATACGTTATACTTTATACGTTATACGTTATACGTCATAGGTTATACGTTATACGATATACGTTATACGTTATTCGTCATACGTACTTCGTTACACGTTATACGTTATACGTTATACGTTATACGTTTTACGATATTCGATATACGTTATACGTTATACGTTATACGTTATACGTTATACGATATACGTTATACGTTATACGTTATATGTTATACGTTATACGCTATACGTTATACTTTATACGTTATACGTTATACGTTATACGTTATACGTTATAGGTTATACGTTATACGTTATACGTTATACGTTACAAGTTATACGTTATACGTCATTGGTTATACGTTGAACGTTATACGTTATACGTAGCATGTAATGCGTCATACGTTTTACGTTATTCGTTATACGTTTTTCGTTACAAGTTATACGTTATACGTTATACGTTATACGTCATAGGTTATACGTTATACGTTATACGTTATACGTTATACGTCATAGGTTATACGTTATACGTTATACGTTATGCGTTATACGTTATACGTTATACGTTATACGTTATACGTTATACGTTATGCGTTATACGTTATACGTTATTAGTTATACGTTATACGGTATACGTTATACGTTGTACGTTACATGTTATACGTTATACGTTATACGGTATACGATATACGTTATACGTTATACGTTATACGTTATACGTTATACGTTATACGTTATACGTTATACGTTGTACGTTATACGCTACACGTTACATGTTATACGTTATACATTATACGTTATACGTTATACGTTATACGTTATACGTTATACGTTATACGTTCTACGTTATACGTTATACGTTATACGTTGTACGTTATACGCTACACGTTACATGTTATACGTTATACATTATACGTTATACGTTATACGTTATACGTTATACGTTATACGTTATACGTTATACGTTATACGTTATACGTTATACGTTATACGTTATACGTCATAGGTTATACGTTATATGTTATACGTTATACGTTATTCGTAATACGTTAAACGTGATACGTTATACGGTGTACGTTATACGTTATACGTTATACGTTATTCATTATACGTTATACGTTATACATTACATGTTATACGTTTTATGTTATACGTTATACGTTATACGTTAAACGTTATACGTTATACGTTATACGTCATACGTTATACGTTATTCGTAATACGTTATACGTGATACGTTATACGTTGTACGCTATACGTTATACGTTATACGTTATACGTTATAAGTTATACGTTATACGTCATAGGTTATACGTTATACGTTATACGTTATACGTTATACGTTATACGTTATACGTTATACGTTATACGTTATACGTTATACGTTATACGTTATACGTTATACGGTATACGTTGTACGTTATACGTTATACGTTATACGTTATACGTTATACGTTATACGTTATACGTTATACTTTATACGTTATACGTTATACGTTATACGTTATACGTTATACGTTATACGTTATACGTTATACGTTATACGTTATACGTTATACGTTATACGTTATACGTTATACGTTATACGTTATACGTTATACGTTATACGTTATACGTTATACGTTATACGTTATACGTTATACGTTATACGTTATACGTTATACGTTATACGTTATACGTCATAGGTTATACGTTATACGTCATACGTTATACGTTATACGCTATTCATTATACGTTATACGTTATACGTTATACGTTATACGTTATACGTTATACGTTATACGTTATACGTTATACGTTATACGTTATACGTTATACGTTATACGTTACACGTTATACGTCATAGGTTATACGTTATACGTTATACGTTATACGTTATACGTTATACGTTGTACATTACATGTTATACGTTATACGTTATGCGTTATACGTTATACGTTATACGTTATACGTTATACGTTATACGTTATACGTTATTCGTAATACGTTAAACGTGATACGTTATACGTTGTACGTTATACGTTATACGTTATACGTTATACGTTATACGTTATACGTTATACGTTATTCGTAATACGTTAAACGTGATACGTTATACGTTATACGTTATACGTTATACGTTATACGTTATACGTTATACGTTATACGTTATACGTTATACGTTATACGTTATACGTCATAGGTTATACGTTATACGTTATACGTTATGCGTTATACGTTATACGTTATACGTTATACGTTATACGTTATACGTTATGCGTTATACGTTATACGTTATACGGAATACGTTATGCGTTATACGTTGTACGATATTCGTTATACGTTATACGTTATACGTTGTACGTAATACGTTGTACGTTATACGTTATACGTTGTACGTTATACGTTATAAGTTGTACGTTATACGATATACGTTATACGTTATTCGTTATACGTACTTCGTTACACGTTATACGTTATACGTTATACGTTATACGTTATACGTTATACGTTATACATTATACGTTATACGTTATACATTACATGTCATACGTTATACGTAATACGTTATACGTTATACGTTATACGTTATACGTTATACGTTATACGTTATACGTTATACGTTATACGTTATACGTTATACGTTATACGTTATACGTTATACATTACATGTTATACGTTATACGTTATACGTTATACGTTATACGTTATACGGTATACATTATACGTTATACGTTATACGTTGTACGTTATACGTTATACGTTATACGTTATACGTTGTACGTTATACGTTATAAGATGTACGTTATACGATATACGTTATACGTTATTCGTTATACGTATTTCGTTACACGTTATACGTTATACGTTATACGTTATACGTTTTACGATATTCGATATACGTTATACGTTATACGTTATACGTTATACGTTATACGTTATACTTTATACGTTATACGTTATACGTCATAGGTTATACGTTATACGTTATACGTTATACGTTATACGTCATACGTTATACGTTATACGTTATACGTTATACGTTATACGTTATACGTTATACGTTATACGTTATACGTTATGCGTTTTACGTTATGCGTTATACGTTATACGTTATACGTTATACGTTATGCGTTATACGTTGTACGATATTCGTTATACGTTATACGTTATACGTTGTACGTAATACGTTGTACCTTATACGTTATACGTTGTACGTTATACGTTATAAGTTGTACGTTATACGATATACGTTATACGTTATTCGTTATACGTACTTCGTTACACGTTATACGTTATACGTTATACGTTATACGTTATACGTTATACGTTATACATTATACGTTATACGTTATACATTACATGTCATACGTTATACATTATACGGTATACGTTATACGTTATACGTTGTACGTTATACGTTATACGTTATACGTTATACGTTGTACGTTAAACGTTATAAGATGTACGTTATACGATATACGTTATACGTTATTCGTTATACGTACTTCGTTACACGTTATACGTTATACGTTATACGTTATACGTTTTACGATATTCGATATACGTTATACGTTATACGTTATACGTTATACGTTATACGTTATACGTTATACGTTATACGTTATACGTTATACTTTATACGTTATACGTTATACGTCATAGGTTATACGTTATACGTTATACGTTATACGTTATACGTTATACGTCATACGTTATACGTTATACGTTATACGTTATACGTTATACGTTATACGTTATACGTTATACGTTATACGTTATACGTTATACGTTATACGTTATACGTTATACGTTATACGTTATACGTTATACGTTATACGTTATTCGTAATACGTTAAACGTGATACGTTATACGTTGTACGTTATACGTTATACGTTATACGCTATTCATTATACGTTATACGTTATACGTTATACGTTATACGTTATACGTTATACGTTATACGTTATACGTTATACGTTATACGTTATACGTTATACGTTACACGTTATACGTCATAGGTTATACGTTATACGTTATACGTTATACGTTATACGTTATACGTTGTACATTACATGTTATACGTTATACGTTATGCGTTATACGTTATACGTTATACGTTATACGTTATACGTTATACGTTGTACGTTATACGCTACACGTTACATGTTATGCGTTATACATTATACGTTATACGTTATACGTTATACGTTATACGTTCTACGTTATACGTTATACGTTATACGTTGTACGTTATACGCTACACGTTACATGTTATACGTTATACATTATACGTTATACGTTATACGTTATACGTTATACGTTATACGTTATACGTTATACGTTATACGTTATACGTTATACGTTATACGTTATACGTCATAGGTTATACGTTATATGTTATACGTTATACGTTATTCGTAATACGTTAAACGTGATACGTTATACGGTGTACGTTATACGTTATACGTTATACGTTATTCATTATACGTTATACGTTATACATTACATGTTATACGTTTTATGTTATACGTTATACGTTATACGTTAAACGTTATACGTTATACGTTATACGTCATACGTTATACGTTATTCGTAATACGTTATACGTGATACGTTATACGTTGTACGCTATACGTTATACGTTATACGTTATACGTTATAAGTTATACGTTATACGTCATAGGTTATACGTTATACGTTATACGTTATACGTTATACGTTATACGTTATACGTTATACGTTATACGTTATACGTTATACGTTATACGTTATACGTTATACGGTATACGTTGTACGTTATACGTTATACGTTATACGTTATACGTTATACGTTATACGTTATACGTTATACTTTATACGTTATACGTTATACGTTATACGTTATACGTTATACGTTATACGTTATACGTTATACGTTATACGTTATACGTTATACGTTATACGTTATACGTTATACGTTATACGTTATACGTTATACGTTATACGTTATACGTTATACGTTATACGTTATACGTTATACGTTATACGTTATACGTTATACGTTATACGTCATAGGTTATACGTTATACGTCATACGTTATACGTTATACGCTATTCATTATACGTTATACGTTATACGTTATACGTTATACGTTATACGTTATACGTTATACGTTATACGTTATACGTTATACGTTATACGTTATACGTTATACGTTACACGTTATACGTCATAGGTTATACGTTATACGTTATACGTTATACGTTATACGTTATACGTTGTACATTACATGTTATACGTTATACGTTATGCGTTATACGTTATACGTTATACGTTATACGTTATACGTTATACGTTATACGTTATTCGTAATACGTTAAACGTGATACGTTATACGTTGTACGTTATACGTTATACGTTATACGTTATACGTTATACGTTATACGTTATACGTTATTCGTAATACGTTAAACGTGATACGTTATACGTTATACGTTATACGTTATACGTTATACGTTATACGTTATACGTTATACGTTATACGTTATACGTTATACGTTATACGTCATAGGTTATACGTTATACGTTATACGTTATGCGTTATACGTTATACGTTATACGTTATACGTTATACGTTATACGTTATGCGTTATACGTTATACGTTATACGGAATACGTTATGCGTTATACGTTGTACGATATTCGTTATACGTTATACGTTATACGTTGTACGTAATACGTTGTACGTTATACGTTATACGTTGTACGTTATACGTTATAAGTTGTACGTTATACGATATACGTTATACGTTATTCGTTATACGTACTTCGTTACACGTTATACGTTATACGTTATACGTTATACGTTATACGTTATACATTATACGTTATACGTTATACATTACATGTCATACGTTATACGTAATACGTTATACGTTATACGTTATACGTTATACGTTATACGTTATACGTTATACGTTATACGTTATACGTTATACGTTATACGTTATACGTTATACGTTATACATTACATGTTATACGTTATACGTTATACGTTATACGTTATACGTTATACGGTATACATTATACGTTATACGTTATACGTTGTACGTTATACGTTATACGTTATACGTTATACGTTGTACGTTATACGTTATAAGATGTACGTTATACGATATACGTTATACGTTATTCGTTATACGTATTTCGTTACACGTTATACGTTATACGTTATACGTTATACGTTTTACGATATTCGATATACGTTATACGTTATACGTTATACGTTATACGTTATACGTTATACTTTATACGTTATACGTTATACGTCATAGGTTATACGTTATACGTTATACGTTATACGTTATACGTCATACGTTATACGTTATACGTTATACGTTATACGTTATACGTTATACGTTATACGTTATACGTTATACGTTATGCGTTTTACGTTATGCGTTATACGTTATACGTTATACGTTATACGTTATGCGTTATACGTTGTACGATATTCGTTATACGTTATACGTTATACGTTGTACGTAATACGTTGTACCTTATACGTTATACGTTGTACGTTATACGTTATAAGTTGTACGTTATACGATATACGTTATACGTTATTCGTTATACGTACTTCGTTACACGTTATACGTTATACGTTATACGTTATACGTTATACGTTATACGTTATACATTATACGTTATACGTTATACATTACATGTCATACGTTATACATTATACGGTATACGTTATACGTTATACGTTGTACGTTATACGTTATACGTTATACGTTATACGTTGTACGTTAAACGTTATAAGATGTACGTTATACGATATACGTTATACGTTATTCGTTATACGTACTTCGTTACACGTTATACGTTATACGTTATACGTTATACGTTTTACGATATTCGATATACGTTATACGTTATACGTTATACGTTATACGTTATACGTTATACGTTATACGTTATACGTTATACGTTATACTTTATACGTTATACGTTATACGTCATAGGTTATACGTTATACGTTATACGTTATACGTTATACGTTATACGTCATACGTTATACGTTATACGTTATACGTTATACGTTATACGTTATACGTTATACGTTATACGTTATACGTTATACGTTATACGTTATACGTTATACGTTATACGTTATACGTTATACGTTATACGTTATACGTTATTCGTAATACGTTAAACGTGATACGTTATACGTTGTACGTTATACGTTATACGTTATACGCTATTCATTATACGTTATACGTTATACGTTATACGTTATACGTTATACGTTATACGTTATACGTTATACGTTATACGTTATACGTTATACGTTATACGTTACACGTTATACGTCATAGGTTATACGTTATACGTTATACGTTATACGTTATACGTTATACGTTGTACATTACATGTTATACGTTATACGTTATGCGTTATACGTTATACGTTATACGTTATACGTTATACGTTATACGTTGTACGTTATACGCTACACGTTACATGTTATGCGTTATACATTATACGTTATACGTTATACGTTATACGTTATACGTTATACGTTATACGTTATACGTTATACGTTATACGTCATAGGTTATACGTTATATGTTATACGTTATACGTTATTCGTAATACGTTAAACGTGATACGTTGTACGTTGTACGTTATACGTTATACGTTATACGCTATTCATTATACGTTATACGTTATACGTTATACGTTATACGTTATACGTTATACGTTATACGTTATACGTTATACGTTATACGTTATGCGTTATACGTTATACTTTATACGTTATACGTTATGCGTTATACGTTGTACGATATTCGTTATACGTTATACGCTATACGTTGTACGTAATAAGTTGTACGTTATACGTTATACGTTGTACGTTATACGTTATAAGTTGTACGTTATACGATATACGTTATACGTTATTCGTTATACGTACTTCGTTACACGTTATACGTTATACGTTATACGTTATTCGTTATACGTTATACATTATACGTTATACGTTATACATTACATGTCATACGTTATACGTTATACGTTATACGTTATACGTTATACGTTATACGTTATACGTTATACGTTATACGTTATACGTTATACGTTATACATTACATGTTATACGTTATACGTTATACGTTATACGTTATACGTTATACGGTATACGTTATACGTTATACGTTATACGTTGTACGTTATACGTTATACGTTATACGTTATACGTTGTACGTTATACGTTATAAGATGTACGTTATACGATATACGTTATACGTTATTCGTCATACGTACTTCGTTACACGTTATACGTTATACGTTATACGTTATACGTTTTACGATATTCGATATACGTTATACGTTATACGTTATACGTTATACGTTATACGTTATACGTTATACGTTATACGTTATACTTTATACGTTATACGTTATACGTCATAGGTTATACGTTATACGTTATACGTTATACGTTATACGTTATACGTCATACGTTATACGTTATACGTTATACGTTATACGTTATACGTTATACGTTATACGATATACGTTATACGTTATACGTTATGCGTTTTACGTTATTCGTTATATGTTATACGTTATACGATATGCGTTATACGTTATACTTTATACGTTATACGTTATACGTTATACGTTATACGTTATACGTTATACGTTATACGTTATACGTTATACGTTATACGTTATACGTTATACGTTATACGTTATACGTTATACGTTATACGTTATACGTTATAAGTTATACGTTATACGTTATACGTTATACGTTATACGTTATACGTTATACGTTATACGTTATACGTTATACGTTATACGTTATTCGTAATACGTTAAACGTGATACGTTATACGTTGTACGTTATACGTTATACGTTATACGCTATTCATTATACGTTATACGTTATACGTTATACGTTATACGTTATACGTTATACGTTATACGTTATACGTTATACGTTATACGTTATACGTTATACGTTATACGTTATACGTTATACGTTATACGTTATACGTTATACGTTATACGTTATACGTTATACGTTACACGTTATACGTCATAGGTTATACGTTATACGTTATACGTTATACGTTATACGTTATACGTTATACGTTATACATTACATGTTATACGTTATACGTTATGCGTTATACGTTATACGTTATACGTTATACGTTATACGTTATACGTTATACGTTATACGTTATACGTTATACGTTATACGTTATACGTTATTCGTAATACGTTAAACGTGATACGTTATACGTTGTACGTTATACGTTATACGTTATACGTTATTCATTATACGTTATACGTCATACGTTATACGTTATACGTTATACGTTATACGTTATACGTTATACGTTATACGTTATACGTTATACGTTATACGTTATGCGTTTTACGTTATTCGTTATATGTTATACGTTATACGATATGCGTTATACGTTATACTTTATACGTTATACGTTATACGTTATACGTTATACGTTATACGTTATACGTTATACGTTATACGTTATACGTTATACGTTATACGTTGTACGTTATACGTTATAAGATGTACGTTATACGATATACGTTATACGTTATTCGTTATACGTATTTCGTTACACGTTATACGTTATACGTTATACGTTATACGTTTTACGATATTCGATATACGTTATACGTTATACGTTATACGTTATACGTTATACGTTATACTTTATACGTTATACGTTATACGTCATAGGTTATACGTTATACGTTATACGTTATACGTTATACGTTATACGTCATACGTTATACGTTATACGTTATACGTTATACGTTATACGTTATACGTTATACGTTATACGTTATACGTTATGCGTTATACGTTATACGTTATACGTTATACGTTATACGTTATACGTTATACGTTATACGTTGTACGTTATACGTTATAAGATGTACGTTATACGATATACGTTATACGTTATTCGTTATACGTACTTCGTTACACGTTATACGTTATACGTTATACGTTATACGTTATACGTTATACGTTATACATTATACGTTATACGTTATACATTACATGTCATACGTTATACGTTATACGTTATACGTTATACGTTATACGTTATACGTTATACGTTATACGTTATACGTTATACGTTATACGTTATACGTTATACGTTATACGTTATACGTTATACGTTATACGTTATACGTTATACGTTATACGTTGTACGTTATACGTTATACGTTATACGTTATACGTTATACGTTATACGTTATACGTTATACGTTATACGTTATACGTTATACGTTATACGTTATACGTCATAGGTTATACGTTATACGTTATACGTTATGCGTTATACGTTATACGTTATACGTTATACGTTATACGTTATACGTTATGCGTTATACGTTATACGTTATACGGAACACGTTATGCGTTATACGTTGTACGATATTCGTTATACGTTATACGTTATACGTTGTACGTAATACGTTGTACGTTATACGTTATACGTTGTACGTTATACGTTATAAGTTGTACGTTATACGATATACGTTATACGTTATTCGTTATACGTACTTCGTTACACGTTATACGTTATACGTTATACGTTATACGTTATACGTTATACATTATACGTTATACGTTATACATTACATGTCATACGTTATACGTTATACGTTATACGTTATACGTTATACGTTATACGTTATACGTTATACGTTATACGTTATACGTTATACGTTATACGTTATACGTTATACGTTATACGTTATACGTTATACATTACATGTTATACGTTATACGTTATACGTTATACGTTATACGTTATACGGTATACGTTATACGTTATACGTTATACGTTGTACGTTATACGTTATACGTTATACGTTATACGTTGTACGTTATACGTTATAAGATGTACGTTATACGATATACGTTATACGTTATTCGTTATACGTATTTCGTTACACGTTATACGTTATACGTTATACGTTATACGTTTTACGATATTCGATATACGTTATACGTTATACGTTATACGTTATACGTTATACGTTATACTTTATACGTTATACGTTATACGTCATAGGTTATACGTTATACGTTATACGTTATACGTTATACGTTATACGTCATACGTTATACGTTATACGTTATACGTTATACGTTATACGTTATACGTTATACGTTATACGTTATACGTTATGCGTTTTACGTTATGCGTTATACGTTATACGTTATACGTTATACGTTATGCGTTATACGTTGTACGATATTCGTTATACGTTATACGTTATACGTTGTACGTAATACGTTGTACCTTATACGTTATACGTTGTACGTTATACGTTATAAGTTGTACGTTATACGATATACGTTATACGTTATTCGTTATACGTACTTCGTTACACGTTATACGTTATACGTTATACGTTATACGTTATACGTTATACGTTATACATTATACGTTATACGTTATACATTACATGTCATACGTTATACATTATACGGTATACGTTATACGTTATACGTTGTACGTTATACGTTATACGTTATACGTTATACGTTGTACGTTAAACGTTATAAGATGTACGTTATACGATATACGTTATACGTTATTCGTTATACGTACTTCGTTACACGTTATACGTTATACGTTATACGTTATACGTTTTACGATATTCGATATACGTTATACGTTATACGTTATACGTTATACGTTATACGTTATACGTTATACTTTATACGTTATACGTTATACGTCATAGGTTATACGTTATACGTTATACGTTATACGTTATACGTTATACGTCATACGTTATACGTTATACGTTATACGTTATACGTTATACGTTATACGTTATACGTTATACGTTATACGTTATACGTTATACGTTATACGTTATACGTTATACGTTATACGTTATACGTTATACGTTATACGTTATACGTTATACGTTATACGTTATACGTTATACGTTATTCGTAATACGTTAAACGTGATACGTTATACGTTGTACGTTATACGTTATACGTTATACGCTATTCATTATACGTTATACGTTATACGTTATACGTTATACGTTATACGTTATACGTTATACGTTATACGTTATACGTTATACGTTATACGTTATACGTTACACGTTATACGTCATAGGTTATACGTTATACGTTATACGTTATACGTTATACGTTATACGTTGTACATTACATGTTATACGTTATACGTTATGCGTTATACGTTATACGTTATACGTTATACGTTATACGTTATACGTTATACGTTATTCGTAATACGTTAAACGTGATACGTTATACGTTGTACGTTATACGTTATACGTTATACGTTATTCATTATACGTTATACGTTATACGTTATACGTTATACGTTGTACGTTATATGTCATAAGTTGTACGTTATACGATATACGTTATACGTTATTCGTTATACGTACTTCGTTACACGTTATACGTTATACGTTATACGTTATACGTTATACGTTATACGTTATACATTATACGTTATACGTTGTACATTACATGTTATACGTTATACGTTATGCGTTATACGTTATACGTTATACGGTATACGTTATACGTTATACGTTATACGTTGTACGTTATACGTTATACGTTATACGTTATACGTTGTACGTTATACGTTATAAGATGTACGTTATACGATATACGTTATACGTTATTCGTCATACGTACTTCGTTACACGTTATACGTTATACGTTATACGTTATACGTTTTACGATATTCGATATACGTTATACGTTATACGTTATACGTTATACGTTATACGTTATACGTTATACGTTATACGTTATACGTTATACGTTATACGTTATACGTTATACGTTATACGTTATACGTTATACGTTATACGTTATACGTTATACGTTATACGTTATACGTTATACGTTATTCGTAATACGTTAAACGTGATACGTTATACGTTGTACGTTATACGTTATACGTTATACGCTATTCATTATACGTTATACGTTATACGTTATACGTTATACGTTATACGTTATACTTTATACGTTATACGTTATACGTCATAGGTTATACGTTATACGTTATACGTTATACGTTATACGTTATACGTCATACGTTATACGTTATACGTTATACGTTATACGTTATACGTTATACGTTATACGATATACGTTATACGTTATACGTTATGCGTTTTACGTTATTCGTTATATGTTATACGTTATACGATATGCGTTATACGTTATACTTTATACGTTATACGTTATACGTTATACGTTATACGTTATACGTTATACGTTATACGTTATACGTTATACGTTATACGTTATACGTTATACGTTATACGTTATACGTTATACGTTATACGTTATACGTTATACGTTATACGTTATACGTTATACGTTATACGTTATACGTTATACGTTATACGTTATACGTTATACGTTATACGTTATACGTTATACGTTATACGTTATTCGTAATACGTTAAACGTGATACGTTATACGTTGTACGTTATACGTTATACGTTATACGCTATTCATTATACGTTATACGTTATACGTTATAGGTTATACGTTATACGTTATACGTTATACGTTATACGTTATACGTTATACGTTATACGTTATACGTTATACGTTATACGTTATACGTTATACGTTATACGTTATACGTTATACGTTATACGTTACACGTTATACGTCATAGGTTATACGTTATACGTTATACGTTATACGTTATACGTTATACGTTATACATTACATGTTATACGTTATACGTTATGCGTTATACGTTATACGTTATACGTTATACGTTATACGTTATACGTTATACGTTATACGTTATACGTTATACGTTATACGTTATACGTTATTCGTAATACGTTAAACGTGATACGTTATACGTTGTACGTTATACGTTATACGTTATACGCTATTCATTATACGTTATACGTTATACGTTATACGTTATGCGTTATACGTTGTACGATATTCGTTATACGTTATACGTTATACGTTGTACGTTATACGTTATACGTTATGCGTTATACGTTATACGTTATACGTTATACGTTATGCGTTATACGTTGTACGATATTCGTTATACGTTATACGTTATACGTTGTACGTAATACGTTGTACGTTATACGTTATACGTTGTACGTTATACGTAATAAGTTGTACGTTATACGATATACGTTATACGTTATTCGTTATACGTACTTCGTTACACGTTATACGTTATACGTTATACGTTATACGTTATACGTTATACGTTATACGTTACACGTTATACGTTATACGTTATACGTTATACGTTATACGTTATACGTTATACGTTATACGTTATACATTACATGTTATACGTTATACGTTATACGTTATACGTTATATGTTATACGTTATACGTTATTCGTAATACGTTAAACGTGATACGTTATACGTTGTACGTTATACGTTATACGTTATACGTTATACGTTATACGTTATACGTTATACGTTATACGTTATACGTTATACGTTATACGTTATGCGTTATACCTTATACGTTATACGTTATACGTTATGCGTTATACGTTGTACGATATTCGTTATACGTTATACGTTATACGTTGTACGTAATACGTTGTACATTATACGTTATACGTTGTACGTTATACGTTATAAGTTGTACGTTATACGATATACGTTATACGTTATTCGTTATACGTACTTCCTTACACGTTATACGTTATACGTTATACGTTATACGTTATACGTTATACGTTATACGTTATAGGTTATACGTTATACGTTATACGTTATACGTTATGCGTTTTACGTTATTCGTTATATGTTATACGTTATACGTTATACGTTATACGTTATACGTTATACGTTATACGTTATACGTTATACGTTATACGTTATTCGTAATACGTTAAACGTGATACGTTATACGTTGTACGTTATACGTTATACGTTATACGCTATTCATTATACGTTATACGTTATACGTTATACGTTATACGTTATACGTTATACGTTATACGTTATACGTTATACGTTATACGTTATACGTTATACGTTATACGTTATACGTTATACGTTATACGTTATACGTTATACGTTATACGTTATACGTTATACGTTATACGTTACACGTTATACGTCATAGGTTATACGTTATACGTTATACGTTATACGTTATACGTTATACGTTATACATTACATGTTATACGTTATACGTTATGCGTTATACGTTATACGTTATACGTTATACGTTATACGTTATACATTATACGTTATACGTTATACGTTATACGTCATACGTTATACGTTATACGTTATACGTTATACGTTATACGTTATACGTTATACGTTATACGTTATACGTTATACGTTATACGTTATACGTTATACGTTATGCGTTTTACGTTATTCGTTATATGTTATACGTTATACGTTATACGTTATACGTTATACGTTATACGTTATACGTTATACGTTATACGTTATTCGTAATACGTTAAACGTGATACGTTATACGTTGTACGTTATACGTTATACGTTACACGTTATACGTTATACGTTATACGTTATACGTTATACGTTATACGTTATACGTTATACGTTATACGTTATACGTTATACGTTATACGTTATACGTTATACGTTATACGTTATACGTTATACGTTATACGTTATACGTTACACGTTATACGTCATAGGTTATACGTTATACGTTATACGTTATACGTTATACGTTATACGTTATACGTTATACATTACATGTTATACGTTATACGTTATGCGTTATACGTTATACGTTATACGTTATACGTTATACGTTATACGTTATACGTTATACGTTACACGTTATACGTTATACGTTATACGTTATACGTTATACGTTATTCGTAATACGTTAAACGTGATACGTTATACGTTGTACGTTGTACGTTATACGTTATACGTTATCCATTATACGTTATACGTTGTACGTTATACGTTATACGTTGTACGTTATACGTTATAAGTTGTACGTTATACGATATACGTTATACGTTATTCGTTATACGTACTTCGTTACACGTTATACGTTATACGTTATACGTTATACGTTACACGTTATACATTATACGTTATACGTTATACATTACATGTTATACGTTATACGTTATGCGTTATACGTTATACGTTATACGTTATACGTTATACGTCATACGTTATACGTTATACGTTATACGTTATACGTTATACGTTATACGTTATACGTTATACATTACATGTTATACGTTATACGTTATGCGTTATACGTTATACGTTATACGTTATACGTTATACGTTATACGTTATACGTTATACGTTATACGTTATGCGTTATACGTTATACGTTATTAGTTATACGTTATACGGTATACGTTATACGTTGTACGTTACATGTTATACGTTATACGTTATACGTTATACGTTATACGTTATACGTTGTACGTTATACGTTATACGTTATACGTTATACGTTATACGTTATACGTTATACGTTATACGTTATACGTCATAGGTTATACGTTATATGTTATACGTTATACGTTATTCGTAATACGTTAAACGTGATACGTTATACGTTGTACGTTATACGTTATACGTTATACGCTATTCATTATACGTTATACGTTATACGTTATACGTTATACGTTATACGTTATACGTTATACGTTATACGTTATACGTTATACGTTATACGTTATGCGTTATACGTTATACGTTAACGTTATACGTTATGCGTTATACGTTGTACGATATTCGTTATACGTTATACGTTATACGTTGTACGTAATACGTTGTACGTTATACGTTATACGTTGTACGTTATACGTTATAAGTTGTACGTTATACGATATACGTTATACGTTATTCGTTATAGGTACTTCGTTACACGTTATACGTTATA
Source organism: Ptiloglossa arizonensis (assembly GCF_051014685.1). Classification (NCBI taxonomy): domain Eukaryota; kingdom Metazoa; phylum Arthropoda; class Insecta; order Hymenoptera; family Colletidae; genus Ptiloglossa; species Ptiloglossa arizonensis. The sequence continues at coordinate 101,693 of NW_027478744.1, read as the reverse complement.
CGTTATACGTTATTCGTTATACGTTATACATTATACGTTATACGTTATACATTACATGTCATACGTTATACGTTATACGTTATACGTTATACGTTATACGTTATACGTTATACGTTATACGTTATACGTTATACGTTATACGTTATACGTTATACGTTATACGTTATACGTTATACATTACATGTTATACGTTATACGTTATACGTTATACGTTATACGTTATACGTTATACGTTATACGGTATACGTTATACGTTATACGTTATACGTTGTACGTTATACGTTATACGTTATACGTTATACGTTGTACGTTATACGTTATAAGATGTACGTTATGCGATATACGTTATACGTTATTCGTTATACGTACTTCGTTACACGTTATACGTTATACGTTATACTTTATACGTTATACGTTATACGTCATAGGTTATACGTTATACGTTATACGTTATACGTTATACGTTATACGTCATACGTTATACGTTATACGTTATACGTTATACGTTATACGTTATACGTTATACGTTATATGTTATACGTTATACGATATGCGTTATACGTTATACTTTATACGTTATACGTTATACGTTATACGTTATACGTTATACGTTATACGTTATACGTTATACGTTATACGTTATACGTTATACGTTATACGTTATGCGTTATACGTTATACGTTATACGTTATACGTTATACGTTATACGTTATACATTACATGTTATACGTTATACGTTATACGTTATACGTTATACGTTATACGGTATACGTTATACGTTATACGTTATACGTTGTACGTTATACGTTATACGTTATACGTTATACGTTGTACGTTATACGTTATACGTTATACGTTATTCATTATACGTTATACGTTATACGTTATACGTTATACGTTATACGTTGTACGTTATACGTTATAAGTTGTACGTTATACGATATACGTTATACGTTATTCGTTATACGTACTTCGTTACACGTTATACGTTATACGTTATACGTTATACGTTATACGTTATACGTTATACATTATACGTTATACGTTATACATTACATGTTATACGTTATACGTTTTGCGTTATACGTTAGACGTTATACGTTATACGTTATACGTTATACGTTATGCGTTATACGTTATACGTTATTAGTTATACGTTATACGGTATACGTTATACGTTGTACGTTACATGTTATACGTTATACGTTATACGTTATACGTTATACGTTATACGTTGTACGTTATACGCTACACGTTACATGTTATACGTTATACATTATACGTTATACGTTATACGTTACACGTTATACGTTATACGTTATACGTTATACGTTATACGTCATAGGTTATACGTTATATGTTATACGTTATACGTTATTCGTAATACGTTAAACGTGATACGTTATACGTTGTACGTTATACGTTATACGTTATACGTTATACGCTATTCATTATACGTTATACGTTATACGTTATACGTTATACGTTATACGTTATACGTTATACGTTATACGTTATACGTTATACGATATACGTTATACGTTATACGTTATACGTTATACGTTATACGTTATACGTTATTCATTATACGTTATACGTTATACGTTATACGTTATACGTTATACGTTGTACGTTATACGTTATAAGTTGTACGTTATACGATATACGTTATACGTTATTCGTTATACGTACTTCGTTACACGTTATACGTTATACGTTATACGTTATACGTTATACGTTATACGTTATACATTATACGTTATACGTTATACATTACATGTTATACGTTATACGTTTTGCGTTATACGTTAGACGTTATACGTTATACGTTATACGTTATACGTTATGCGTTATACGTTATACGTTATTAGTTATACGTTATACGGTATACGTTATACGTTGTACGTTACATGTTATACGTTATACGTTATACGTTATACGTTATACGTTATACGTTGTACGTTATACGCTACACGTTACATGTTATACGTTATACATTATACGTTATACGTTATACGTTACACGTTATACGTTATACGTTATACGTTATACGTTATACGTCATAGGTTATACGTTATATGTTATACGTTATACGTTATTCGTAATACGTTAAACGTGATACGTTATACGTTGTACGTTATACGTTATACGTTATACGCTATTCATTATACGTTATACGTTATACGTTATACGTTATACGTTATACGTTATACGTTATACGTTATACGTTATACGTTATACGTTATACGATATACGTTATACGTTATACGTTATACGTTATACGTTATACGTTATGCGTTATACGTTGTACGATATTCGTTATACGTTATACGTTATACGTTGTACGTAATACGTTGTACGTTATACGTTATACGTTGTACGTTATACGTTATAAGTTGTACGTTATACGATATACGTTATACGTTATTCGTTATACGTACTTCGTTACACGTTATACGTTATACGTTATACGTTATACGTTATACGTTATACGTTATACGTTATACGTTATACGTTATACATTATACGTTATACGTTATACGTTATACGTTATACGTTATACGTTATACGTTATACGTTACACGTTATACGTTATACGTTATACGTTATACGCTATTCATTATACGTTATACGTTATACGTTGTACGTAATACGTTGTACGTTATACGTTATACGTTGTACGTTATACGTTATAAGTTGTACGTTATACGATATACGTTATACGTTATTCGTTATACGTACTTCGTTACACGTTATACGTTATACGTTATACGTTATACGTTATACGTTATACGTTATACGTTATACGTTATACGTTATACGTTATACGTTATACGTTATACGTTATACGTTATACGTTATACGTTATACGTTATACGTTATACGTTATACGTTATACATTACATGTTATACGTTATACGTTATACGTTATACGTTATACGTTATACGTTATACGGTATACGTTATACGTTATACGTTATACGTTATACGTTATACGTTGTACGTTATACGTTATAAGATGTACGTTATACGATATACGTTATACGTTATTCGTTATACGTACTTCGTTACACGTTATACGTTATACGTTATACGTTATACGTTTTACGATATTCGATATACGTTATACGTTATACGTTATACGTTATACGTTATACGTTATACTTTATACGTTATACGTTATACGTCATAGGTTATACGTTATACGTTATACGTTATACGTTATACGTTATACGTCATACGTTATACGTTATACGTTATACGTTATACGTTATACGTTATACGTTATACGTTATACATTACATGTTATACGTTATACGTTATGCGTTATACGTTATACGTTATACGTTATACGTTATACGTTATACGTTATACGTTATACGTTATGCGTTATACGTTATACGTTATTAGTTATACGTTATACGGTATACGATATACGTTGTACGTTACATGTTATACGTTATACGTTATACGTTATACGTTATACGTTATACGTTGTACGTTATACGTTATACGTTATACGTTATACGTTATACGTTATACGTTATACGTTATACGTTATACGTTATACGTCATAGGTTATACGTTATATGTTATACGTTATACGTTATTCGTAATACGTTAAACGTGATACGTTATACGTTGTACGTTATACGTTATACGTTATACGCTATTCATTATACGTTATACGTTATACGTTATACGTTATACGTTATACGTTATACGTTATACGTTATACGTTATACGTTATACGTTATGCGTTATACGTTATACGTTAACGTTATACGTTATGCGTTATACGTTGTACGATATTCGTTATACGTTATACGTTATACGTTGTACGTAATACGTTGTACGTTATACGTTATACGTTGTACGTTATACGTTATAAGTTGTACGTTATACGATATACGTTATACGTTATTCGTTATAGGTACTTCGTTACACGTTATACGTTATACGTTATACGTTATTCGTTATACGTTATACATTATACGTTATACGTTATACATTACATGTCATACGTTATACGTTATACGTTATACGTTATACGTTATACGTTATACGTTATACGTTATACGTTATACGTTATACGTTATACGTTATACGTTATACGTTATACGTTACATGTTATACGTTATACGTTATACGTTATACGTTATACGTTATACGTTATACGGTATACGTTATACGTTATACGTTATACGTTGTACGTTATACGTTATACGTTATACGTTATACGTTGTACGTTATACGTTATAAGATGTACGTTATGCGATATACGTTATACGTTATTCGTTATACGTACTTCGTTACACGTTATACGTTATACGTTATACTTTATACGTTATACGTTATACGTCATAGGTTATACGTTATACGTTATACGTTATACGTTATACGTTATACGTCATACGTTATACGTTATACGTTATACGTTATACGTTATACGTTATACGTTATACGTTATATGTTATACGTTATACGATATGCGTTATACGTTATACTTTATACGTTATACGTTATACGTTATACGTTATACGTTATACGTTATACGTTATACGTTATACGTTATACGTTATACGTTATACGTTATACGTTATGCGTTATACGTTATACGTTATACGTTATACGTTATACGTTATACGTTATACATTACATGTTATACGTTATACGTTATACGTTATACGTTATACGTTATACGGTATACGTTATACGTTATACGTTATACGTTGTACGTTATACGTTATACGTTATACGTTATACGTTGTACGTTATACGTTATACGTTATACGTTATTCATTATACGTTATACGTTATACGTTATACGTTATACGTTATACGTTGTACGTTATACGTTATAAGTTGTACGTTATACGATATACGTTATACGTTATTCGTTATACGTACTTCGTTACACGTTATACGTTATACGTTATACGTTATACGTTATACGTTATACGTTATACATTATACGTTATACGTTATACATTACATGTTATACGTTATACGTTTTGCGTTATACGTTAGACGTTATACGTTATACGTTATACGTTATACGTTATGCGTTATACGTTATACGTTATTAGTTATACGTTATACGGTATACGTTATACGTTGTACGTTACATGTTATACGTTATACGTTATACGTTATACGTTATACGTTATACGTTGTACGTTATACGCTACACGTTACATGTTATACGTTATACATTATACGTTATACGTTATACGTTACACGTTATACGTTATACGTTATACGTTATACGTCATAGGTTATACGTTATATGTTATACGTTATACGTTATTCGTAATACGTTAAACGTGATACGTTATACGTTGTACGTTATACGTTATACGTTATACGCTATTCATTATACGTTATACGTTATACGTTATACGTCATACGTTATACGTTATACGTTATACGTTATACGTTATACGTTATACGTTATACGTTATATGTTATACGTTATACGATATGCGTTATACGTTATACTTTATACGTTATACGTTATACGTTATACGTTATACGTTATACGTTATACGTTATACGTTATACGTTATACGTTATACGTTATACGTTATACGTTATGCGTTATACGTTATACGTTATACGTTATACGTTATACGTTATACGTTATACATTACATGTTATACGTTATACGTTATACGTTATACGTTATACGTTATACGGTATACGTTATACGTTATACGTTATACGTTGTACGTTATACGTTATACGTTATACGTTATACGTTGTACGTTATACGTTATACGTTATACGTTATTCATTATACGTTATACGTTATACGTTATACGTTATACGTTATACGTTGTACGTTATACGTTATAAGTTGTACGTTATACGATATACGTTATACGTTATTCGTTATACGTACTTCGTTACACGTTATACGTTATACGTTATACGTTATACGTTATACGTTATACGTTATACATTATACGTTATACGTTATACATTACATGTTATACGTTATACGTTTTGCGTTATACGTTAGACGTTATACGTTATACGTTATACGTTATACGTTATGCGTTATACGTTATACGTTATTAGTTATACGTTATACGGTATACGTTATACGTTGTACGTTACATGTTATACGTTATACGTTATACGTTATACGTTATACGTTATACGTTGTACGTTATACGCTACACGTTACATGTTATACGTTATACATTATACGTTATACGTTATACGTTACACGTTATACGTTATACGTTATACGTTATACGTTATACGTCATAGGTTATACGTTATATGTTATACGTTATACGTTATTCGTAATACGTTAAACGTGATACGTTATACGTTGTACGTTATACGTTATACGTTATACGCTATTCATTATACGTTATACGTTATACGTTATACGTTATACGTTATACGTTATACGTTATACGTTATACGTTATACGTTATACGATATACGTTATACGTTATACGTTATACGTTATACGTTATACGTTATGCGTTATACGTTGTACGATATTCGTTATACGTTATACGTTATACGTTGTACGTAATACGTTGTACGTTATACGTTATACGTTGTACGTTATACGTTATAAGTTGTACGTTATACGATATACGTTATACGTTATTCGTTATACGTACTTCGTTACACGTTATACGTTATACGTTATACGTTATACGTTATACGTTATACGTTATACGTTATACGTTATACGTTATACATTATACGTTATACGTTATACGTTATACGTTATACGTTATACGTTATACGTTATACGTTACACGTTATACGTTATACGTTATACGTTATACGCTATTCATTATACGTTATACGTTATACGTTGTACGTAATACGTTGTACGTTATACGTTATACGTTGTACGTTATACGTTATAAGTTGTACGTTATACGATATACGTTATACGTTATTCGTTATACGTACTTCGTTACACGTTATACGTTATACGTTATACGTTATACGTTATACGTTATACGTTATACGTTATACGTTATACGTTATACGTTATACGTTATACGTTATACGTTATACGTTATACGTTATACGTTATACGTTATACGTTATACGTTATACGTTATACGTTATACGTTATACGTTATACATTACATGTTATACGTTATACGTTATACGTTATACGTTATACGGTATACGTTATACGTTATACGTTATACGTTATACGTTATACGTTGTACGTTATACGTTATAAGATGTACGTTATACGATATACGTTATACGTTATTCGTTATACGTACTTCGTTACACGTTATACGTTATACGTTATACGTTATACGTTTTACGATATTCGATATACGTTATACGTTATACGTTATACGTTATACGTTATACGTTATACGTTATACTTTATACGTTATACGTTATACGTCATAGGTTATACGTTATACGTTATACGTTATACGTTATACGTTATACGTCATACGTTATACGTTATACGTTATACGTTATACGTTATACGTTATACGTTATACGTTATACGTTATACGTTATACGTTATACGTTATACGTTATACGTTATGCGTTTTACGTTATTCGTTATACGTTATACGTTATACGTTATACGTTATACGTTATACGTTATACGTTATACGTTATACGATATACGTTATACGTTATACGTTATACGTTTTACGTTATACGTTATACGTTATACGTTATACGTTATACGTTATACTTTATACGTTATACGTTATACGTTATACGTTATACGTTATACGTTATACATTACATGTTATACGTTATACGTTATGCGTTATACGTTATACGTTATACGTTATACGTTATACGTTATACGTTATACGTTATACGTTATACGTTATACGTTATACGTTATACGTTATACGTCATACGTTATACGTTATACGTTATACGTTATACGTTATACGTTATACGTTATACGTTATACGTTATACGTTATACGTTATACGTTATGCGTTATACGTTATGCGTTTTACGTTATTCGTTATATGTTATACGTTATACGTTATACGTTATACGTTATACGTTATACGTTATACGTTATACGTTATACGTTATACGTTATTCGTAATACGTTAAACGTGATACGTTATACGTTGTACGTTATACGTTAAACGTTATACGTTATACGTTATACGTTATACGTTATACGTTATACGTTATACGTTATACGTTATACGTTATACGTTATACGTTATACGTTATACGTTATACATTACATGTTATACGTTATACGTTATACGTTATACGTTATACGTTATACGGTATACGTTATACGTTATACGTTATACGTTATACGTTATACGTTGTACGTTATACGTTATAAGATGTACGTTATACGATATACGTTATACGTTATTCGTTATACGTACTTCGTTACACGTCATACGTTATACGTTATACGTTATACGTTTTACGATATTCGATATACGTTATACGTTATACGTTATACGTTATACGTTATACGTTATACGTTATACTTTATACGTTATACGTTATACGTCATAGGTTATACGTTATACGTTATACGTTATACGTTATACGTTATACGTCATACGTTATACGTTATACGTTATACGTTATACGTTATACGTTACACGTTATACGTTATACGTTATACGTTATACGTTATACGTTATACGTTATACGTTATACGTTATGCGTTTTACGTTATTCGTTATACGTTATACGTTATACGTTATACGTTATACGTTATACGTTATACGTTATACGTTATACGTCATACGTTATACGTTATACGTTATACGTTATACGTTATACGTTATGCGTTTTACGTTATTCGTTATATGTTATACGTTATACGTTATACGTTATACGTTATACGTTATACGTTATACGTTATACGTTATACGTTATACGTTATACGTTATACGTTATACGTTATACGTTATACGTTATTCGTAATACGTTAAACGTGATACGTTATACGTTGTACGTTATACGTTAAACGTTATACGTTATACGTTATACGTTATACGTTATACGTTATACGTTATACGTTATACGTTATACGTTATACGTTATACGTTATACGTTATACGTTATACGTTATACGTTATACGTTATACGTTATACGTTACACGTTATACGTCATAGGTTATACGTTATACGTTATACGTTATACGTTATACGTTATACGTTATACGTTATACATTACATGTTATACGTTATACGTTATGCGTTATACGTTATACGTTATACGTTATACGTTATACGTTATACGTTATACGTTATACGTTATACGTTATACGTTATTCGTAATACGTTAAACGTGATACGTTATACGTTGTACGTTATACGTTATACGTTATACGTTATTCATTATACGTTATACGTTATACGTTATACGTTATACGTTGTACGTTATACGTTATAAGTTGTACGTTATACGATATACGTTATACGTTATTCGTTATACGTACTTCGTTACACGTTATACGTTATACGTTATACGTTATACGTTACACGTTATACATTATACGTTATACGTTATACATTACATGTTATACGTTATACGTTATGCGTTATACGTTATACGTTATACGTTATACGTTATACGTTATACGTTATACGTTATACGTTATACGTTATACGTTATGCGTTATACGTTATACGTTATACGTTATACGTTATGCGTTATACGTTGTACGATATTCGTTATACGTTATACGTTATACGTTGTACGTAATACGTTGTACGTTATACGTTATACGTTGTACGTTATACGTTATAAGTTGTACGTTATACGATATACGTTATACGTTATTCGTTATACGTACTTCGTTACACGTTATACGTTATACGTTATACGTTATACGTTATACGTTATACATTATACGTTATACGTTATACATTACATGTCATACGTTATACGTTATACGTTATACGTTATACGTTATACGTTACACGTTATACGTTAAACGTTATACGTTATACGTTATACGTTATACGTTATACGTTATACATTACATGTTATACGTTATACGTTATACGTTATACGTTATACGTTATACGGTATACGTTATACGTTATACGTTATACGTTGTACGTTATACGTTATACGTTATACGTTATACGTTGTACGTTATACGTTATAAGATGTACGTTATACGATATACGTTATACGTTATTCGTTATACGTACTTCGTTACACGTTATACGTTATACGTTATACGTTATACGTTTTACGATATTCGATATACGTTATACGTTATACGTTATACGTTATACGTTATACGTTATACTTTATACGTTATACGTCATACGTTATACGTTATACGTTATACGTTATACGTTATACGTTATACGTTATACGTTAAACGTTATACGTTATACGTTATGAGTTTTACGTTATTCATTATATGTTATACGTTATACGATATGCGTTATACGTTATACGTCATAGGTTATACGTTATACGTTATACGTTATACGTTATACGTTATACGTTATACATTACATGTTATACGTTATACGTTATGCGTTATACGTTATACGTTATACGTTATACGTTATACGTTATACGTTATACGTTATACGTTATACGTTATACGTTATTCGTAATACGTTAAACGTGATACGTTATACGTTGTACGTTATACGTTATACGTTATACGCTATTCATTATACGTTATACGTTATACGTTATACGTTATACGTTATACGTTATACGTTATACGTTATACGTTATACGTTATACGTTATACGTTACACGTTATACGTCATAGGTTATACGTTATACGTTATACGTTATACGTTATACGTTATACGTTATACATTACATGTTATACGTTATACGTTATGCGTTATACGTTATACGTTATACGTTATACGTTATACGTTATACGTTATACGTTATACGTTATACGTTATACGTTATACGTTATTCGTAATACGTTAAACGTGATACGTTATACGTTGTACGTTATACGTTATACGTTATACGTTATTCATTATACGTTATACGTTATACGTTATACGTTATACGTTGTACGTTATACGTTATAAGTTGTACGTTCTACGATATACGTTATACGTTATTCGTTATACGTACTTCGTTACACGTTATACGTTATACGTTATACGTTATACGTTATACGTTATACATTATACGTTATACGTTATACATTACATGTTATACGTTATACGTTATGCGTTATACGTTATACGTTATACGTTATACGTTATACGTAATACGTTATGCGTTATACGTTATACGTTATTAGTTATACGTTATACGGTATACGTTATACGTTGTACGTTACATGTTATACGTTATACGTTATACGTTATACGTTATACGTTATACGTTGTACGTTATACGCTACACGTTACATGTTATACGTTATACATTATACGTTATACGTTATACGTTATACGTTATACGTTATACGTTATACGTTATACGATATACGTTATACGTTATACGTTATACGTTTTACGTTATACGTTATACGTTATACGTTATACGTTATACGTTATACTTTATACGTTATACGTTATACGTTATACGTTATACGTTATACGTTATACATTACATGTTATACGTTATACGTTATGCGTTATACGTTATACGTTATACGTTATACGTTATACGTGATACGTTATACGTTATACGTTATACGTTATACGTTATACGTTATACGTTATACGTCATACGTTATACGTTATACGTTATACGTTATACGTTATACGTTATACGTTATACGTTATACGTTATACGTTATACGTTATACGTTATACGTTATACGTTATACGTTATGCGTTTTACGTTATTCGTTATATGTTATACGTTATACGTTATACGTTATACGTTATACGTTATACGTTATACGTTATACGTTATACGTTATACGTTATTCGTAATACGTTAAACGTGATACGTTATACGTTGTACGTTATACGTTAAACGTTATACGTTATACGTTATACGTTATACGTTATACGTTATACGTTATACGTTATACGTTATACGTTATACGTTATACGTTATACGTTATACGTTATACATTACATGTTATACGTTATACGTTATACGTTATACGTTATACGTTATACGGTATACGTTATACGTTATACGTTATACGTTATACGTTATACGTTGTACGTTATACGTTATAAGATGTACGTTATACGATATACGTTATACGTTATTCGTTATACGTACTTCGTTACACGTTATACGTTATACGTTATACGTTATACGTTTTACGATATTCGATATACGTTATACGTTATACGTTATACGTTATACGTTATACGTTATACGTTATACTTTATACGTTATACGTTATACGTCATAGGTTATACGTTATACGTTATACGTTATACGTTATACGTTATACGTCATACGTTATACGTTATACGTTATACGTTATACGTTATACGTTACACGTTATACGTTATACGTTATACGTTATACGTTATACGTTATACGTTATACGTTATACGTTATGCGTTTTACGTTATTCGTTATACGTTATACGTTATACGTTATACGTTATACGTTATACGTTATACGTTATACGTTATACGTCATACGTTATACGTTATACGTTATACGTTATACGTTATACGTTATACGTTATACGTTATACGTTATACGTTATACGTTATACGTTATACGTTATACGTTATGCGTTTTACGTTATTCGTTATATGTTATACGTTATACGTTATACGTTATACGTTATACGTTATACGTTATACGTTATACGTTATACGTTATACGTTATACGTTATACGTTATTCGTAATACGTTAAACGTGATACGTTATACGTTGTACGTTATACGTTAAACGTTATACGTTATACGTTATACGTTATACGTTATACGTTATACGTTATACGTTATACGTTATACGTTATACGTTATACGTTATACGTTATACGTTATACGTTATACGTTATACGTTATACGTTATACGTTATACGTTACACGTTATACGTCATAGGTTATACGTTATACGTTATACGTTATACGTTATACGTTATACGTTATACGTTATACATTACATGTTATACGTTATACGTTATGCGTTATACGTTATACGTTATACGTTATACGTTATACGTTATACGTTATACGTTATACGTTATACGTTATACGTTATACGTTATACGTTATTCGTAATACGTTAAACGTGATACGTTATACGTTGTACGTTATACGTTATACGTTATACGTTATTCATTATACGTTATACGTTATACGTTATACGTTATACGTTGTACGTTATACGTTATAAGTTGTACGTTATACGATATACGTTATACGTTATTCGTTATACGTACTTCGTTACACGTTATACGTTATACGTTATACGTTATACGTTATACGTTATACATTATACGTTATACGTTATACATTACATGTTATACGTTATACGTTATGCGTTATACGTTATACGTTATACGTTATACGTTATACGTTATACGTTATACGTTATACGTTATACGTTATGCGTTATACGTTATACGTTATACGTTATACGTTATACGTTATGCGTTATACGTTGTACGATATTCGTTATACGTTATACGATATACGTTGTACGTAATACGTTGTACGTTATACGTTATACGTTGTACGTTATACGTTATAAGTTGTACGTTATACGATATACGTTATACGTTATTCGTTATACGTACTTCGTTACACGTTATACGTTATACGTTATACGTTATACGTTATACGTTATACATTATACGTTATACGTTATACATTACATGTCATACGTTATACGTTATACGTTATACGTTATACGTTATACGTTACACGTTATACGTTATACGTTATACGTTATACGTTATACGTTATACGTTATACGTTATACATTACATGTTATACGTTATACGTTATACGTTATACGTTATACGTTATACGGTATACGTTATACGTTATACGTTATACGTTGTACGTTATACGTTATACGTTATACGTTATACGTTGTACGTTATACGTTATAAGATGTACGTTATACGATATACGTTATACGTTATTCGTTATACGTACTTCGTTACACGTTATACGTTATACGTTATACGTTATACGTTTTACGATATTCGATATACGTTATACGTTATACGTTATACGTTATACGTTATACGTTATACTTTATACGTTATACGTCATACGTTATACGTTATACGTTATACGTTATACGTTATACGTTATACGTTATACGTTAAACGTTATACGTTATACGTTATGCGTTTTACGTTATTCATTATATGTTATACGTTATACGATATGCGTTATACGTTATACGTCATAGGTTATACGTTATACGTTATACGTTATACGTTATACGTTATACGTTATACATTACATGTTATACGTTATACGTTATGCGTTATACGTTATACGTTATACGTTATACGTTATACGTTATACGTTATACGTTATACGTTATACGTTATACGTTATTCGTAATACGTTAAACGTGATACGTTATACGTTGTACGTTATACGTTATACGTTATACGCTATTCATTATACGTTATACGTTATACGTTATACGTTATACGTTATACGTTACACGTTATACGTCATAGGTTATACGTTATACGTTATACGTTATACGTTATACGTTATACGTTATACATTACATGTTATACGTTATACGTTATGCGTTATACGTTATACGTTATACGTTATACGTTATACGTTATACGTTATACGTTATACGTTATACGTTATACGTTATACGTTATTCGTAATACGTTAAACGTGATACGTTATACGTTGTACGTTATACGTTATACGTTATACGTTATTCATTATACGTTATACGTTATACGTTATACGTTATACGTTGTACGTTATACGTTATAAGTTGTACGTTCTACGATATACGTTATACGTTATTCGTTATACGTACTTCGTTACACGTTATACGTTATACGTTATACGTTATACGTTATACGTTATACATTATACGTTATACGTTATACATTACATGTTATACGTTATACGTTATGCGTTATACGTTATACGTTATACGTTATACGTTATACGTTATACGTTATGCGTTATACGTTATACGTTATTAGTTATACGTTATACGGTATACGTTATACGTTGTACGTTACATGTTATACGTTATACGTTATACGTTATACGTTATACGTTATACGTTGTACGTTATACGCTACACGTTACATGTTATACGTTATACATTATACGTTATACGTTATACGTTATACGTTATACGTTATACGTTATACGTTATACGTTATACGTTACACGTTATACGTCATAGGTTATACGTTATGCGTTATACGTTATACGTTATACGTTATACGTTATACGTTATACGTTATACGTTATACGTTATACGTTATACGTTATACGTCATAGGTTATACGTTATACGTTATACGTTATGCGTTATACGTTATACGTTATACGTTATACGTTATACGTTATACGTTATGCGTTATACGTTATACGTTATTAGTTATACGTTATACGGTATACGTTATACGTTGTACGTTACATGTTATACGTTATACGTTATACGTTATACGATATACGTTATACGTTATACGTTATACGTTATACGTTATACGTTATACGTTGTACGTTATACGTTTTACGATATTCGATATACGTTATACGTTATACGTTATACGTTATACGTTGTACGTAATACGTTATACGTCATACGTTATACGTTATTCGTAATACGTTATACGTTATACGTTATACGTTATACGTTATACGTTATAGGTTATACGTTATACGTTAGACGTTATACGTTACAAGTTATACGTTATACGTCATAGGTTATACGTTGAACGTTATACGTTATACGTTATACGTTATTCATTATACGTTATACGTTATACATTACATGTTATACGTTATACGTTATACGTGATACGTTATACGTTGTACGCTATACGTTATACGTTATACATTATACGTTATAAGTTATACGTTATACGTTATACTTTATACGTGATACGTTATACGTTGTACGTTATACGTTATACGTCATACGTTATACGTTATTCGTAATACGTTATACGTGATACGTTATACGTTGTACGCTATGCGTTATACGTTATACGTTATACGTTATACGTTATACGTTATACGTTATACGTTATACGTTATACGTTATACGTTATACTTTATACGTTATACGTTATACGTTATATGTTATACGTTATACGTTATACGTTATACGTTATACGTTATACGTTATACGTTATACGTTATACGCTATACGTTATACGTTATACGTTATACGTTATACGTTATACGTTATACGTTATACGATATACGTTGTACGTTATACGTTATACGTTATACGTTATACGCTATACGTTATACGTTATACGTTATACGTTATACGTTATACGTTATACGTTATACGTTATACGTTATACGTTATACGTTATACGTTATACGTTATACTTTATACGTGATACGTTATACGTTATACGTTATACGTTATACGTTATACGTTATACGTTATACGGTATACGTTGTACGTTATACGTTATACGTTATACGTTATACGTTATACGTTATACGTTATACGTTATACGTTATACGTTATACTTTATACGTTATACGTTATACGTTATACGTTATACGTTATTCGTAATACGTTAAACGTGATACGTTATACGTTGTACGTTATACGTTATACTTTATACGTTATACGTTATTCATTATACGTTATACGTTATACATTACATGTTATACGTTATACGTTATACATTATACGTTATAAGTTATACGTTATACGTTATACGTTATACATTATACGTTATACGTTATACGTTATACGTTATACATTATACGTTATACGTTATTCATTATACGTTATACGTTATACATTACATGTTATACGTTATACGTTATACGTTATACGTTATACGTTAAACGTTATACGTTATACGTTATACGTTATACGTTATACGTTATACGTTATACGTTATACGTTATACGTTATACGTTATACGTTATACGTTATACGTTATTCGTAATACGTTAAACGTGATACGTTATACGTTGTACGTTATACGTTATACGTTATACGTTATACGTTATAGGTTATACGTTATACGTTATACTTTATACGTGATACGTTATACGTTATACGTTATACGTTATACGTTATACGTTATACGTTATACGTTATACTTTATACGTGATACGTTATACGTTATACGTTATACATTATACGTTATACGTTATACGTTATACGGTATACGTTGTACGTTATACGTTATACGTTATACGTTATACGTTATACGTTATACGTTATACGTTATACGTTATACGTTATACGTTATACTTTATACGTTATACGTTATACGTTATACGTTATACGTTATTCGTAACACGTTAAACGTGATACGTTATACGTTGTACGTTATACGTTATACTTTATACGTTATACGTTATTCATTATACGTTATACGTTATACATTACATGTTATACGTTATACGTTATACATTATACGTTATAAGTTATACGTTATACGTTATACGTTATACATTATACGTTATACGTTATACGTTATACGTTATACATTATACGTTATACGTTATTCATTATACGTTATACGTTATACATTACATGTTATACGTTATACGTTATACGTTATACGTTATACGTTAAACGTTATACGTTATACGTTATACGTTATACGTTATACGTTATACGTTATACGTTATACGTTATACGTTATACGTTATACGTTATACGTTATTCGTAATACGTTAAACGTGATACGTTATACGTTGTACGTTATACGTTATACGTTATACGTTATACGTTATAGGTTATACGTTATACGTTATAATTTATACGTGATACGTTATACGTTATACGTTATACGTTATACGTTATACGTTATACGTTATACGTTATACGTTATACATTATACGTTATACGTTATACGTTATACGTTATACGTTATACGTTATACGTTATACGTTATACGTTATTCGTAATACGTTAAACGTGATACGTTATACGTTGTACGTTATACGTTATACGTCATACGTTATACGTTATTCGTAATACGTTATACGTGATACGTTATACG
Source organism: Ptiloglossa arizonensis (assembly GCF_051014685.1). Taxonomy (NCBI): domain Eukaryota; kingdom Metazoa; phylum Arthropoda; class Insecta; order Hymenoptera; family Colletidae; genus Ptiloglossa; species Ptiloglossa arizonensis. Next base: position 83,583 of record NW_027478744.1, on the reverse strand, counting down.
TTGTACGCTATGCGTTATACGTTATACGTTATATGTTATATGTTATACGTTATACGTTATACGTTATACGTTATACGTTATACGTTATACGTTATAGGTTATACGTTATACGTTATACGTTATACGTTACAAGTTATACGTTATACGTCATAGGTTATACGTTGAACGTTATACGTTATACGTAGCATGTAATGCGTCATACCTTTTACGTTATTCGTTTTTCGTTACAAGTTATACGTTATACGTTATACGTTATACGTCATACTTTATACGTTATACGTTATACGTTATACGTTATACGTTATACGTTATACGTTATACGTTATACGTTATACGTTATACGTTATACGTTATAGGTTATACGTTATACGTCATAGGTTATACGTTATACGTTATACGTTATACGTAATACGTTATACGTTATACGTTATACGTTATACGTTATACGTTATACGTTATACGTTATACGTTATACGTTATACGATATACGTTGTACGTTATACGTTATACGTTATACGTTATACGTTATACGTTATACGTTATACGTTATACGTTATACGTTATACGTTATACTTTATACGTTATACGTTATACGTTATACGTTATACGTTATACGTTATACGTTATACGTTATACGTTATAGGTTACACGTTATACGTCATAGGTTATACGTTATACGTTATACGTTATACGTTATACGTTATACGTTATACGTTATTCGTAATACGTTAAACGTGATACGTTATACGTTGTACGTTATACGTTATACTTTATACGTTATACGTTATTCATTATACGTTATACGTTATACATTACATGTTATACGTTATACGTTATACATTATACGTTATAAGTTATACGTTATACGTTATACGTTATACATTATACGTTATACGTTATACGTTATACGTTATACATTATACGTTATACGTTATTCATTATACGTTATACGTTATACATTACATGTTATACGTTATACGTTATACGTTATACGTTATACGTTAAACGTTATACGTTATACGTTATACGTTATACGTTATACGTTATACGTTATACGTTATACGTTATACGTTATACGTTATACGTTATACGTTATACGTTATACGTTATTCGTAATACGTTAAACGTGATACGTTATACGTTGTACGTTATACGTTATACGTTATACGTTATACGTTATAGGTTATACGTTATACGTTATACTTTATACGTGATACGTTATACGTTATACGTTATACGTTATACGTTATACGTTATACGTTATACGTTATACGTTATACATTATACGTTATACGTTATACGTTATACGTTATACGTTATACGTTATACGTTATACGTTATTCGTAATACGTTAAACGTGATACGTTATACGTTGTACGTTATACGTTATACGTCATACGTTATACGTTATTCGTAATACGTTATACGTGATACGTTATACGTTGTACGCTATGCGTTATACGTTATACGTTATATGTTATATGTTATACGTTATACGTTATACGTTATACGTTATACGTTATACGTTATACGTTAGGGGTTATACGTTATACGTTATACGTTATACGTTATACGTTACAAGTTATACGTTATACGTTATACGTTATACGTCATACTTTATACGTTATACGTTATACGTTATACGTTATACGTTATACGTTATACGTTATACGTTATACGTTATACGTTATACGTTATACGTTATAGGTTATACGTTATACGTCATAGGTTATACGTTATACGTTATACGTTATACGTAATACGTTATACGTTATACGTTATACGTTATACGTTATACGTTATACGTTATACGTTATACGTTATACGTTATACGATATACGTTGTACGTTATACGTTATACGTTATACGTTATACGTTATACGTTATACGTTATACGTTATACGTTATACGTTATAGGTTACACGTTATACGTCATAGGTTATACGTTATACGTTATACGTTATACGTTATACGTTATACGTTATACGTTATTCGTAATACGTTAAACGTGATACGTTATACGTTGTACGTTATACGTTATACTTTATACGTTATACGTTATTCATTATACGTTATACGTTATACATTACATGTTATACGTTATACGTTATACATTATACGTTATAAGTTATACGTTATACGTTATACGTTATACATTATACGTTATACGTTATACGTTATACGTTATACATTATACGTTATACGTTATTCATTATACGTTATACGTTATACATTACATGTTATACGTTATACGTTATACGTTATACGTTATACGTTAAACGTTATACGTTATACGTTATACGTTATACGTTATACGTTATACGTTATACGTTATACGTTATACGTTATACGTTATACGTTATACGTTATACGTTATACGTTATTCGTAATACGTTAAACGTGATACGTTATACGTTGTACGTTATACGTTATACGTTATACGTTATACGTTATAGGTTATACGTTATACGTTATACTTTATACGTGATACGTTATACGTTATACGTTATACGTTATACGTTATACGTTATACGTTATACGTTATACGTTATACATTATACGTTATACGTTATACGTTATACGTTATACGTTATACGTTATACGTTATACGTTATTCGTAATACGTTAAACGTGATACGTTATACGTTGTACGTTATACGTTATACGTCATACGTTATACGTTATTCGTAATACGTTATACGTGATACGTTATACGTTGTACGCTATGCGTTATACGTTATACGTTATATGTTATATGTTATACGTTATACGTTATACGTTATACGTTATACGTTATACGTTATACGTTAGGGGTTATACGTTATACGTTATACGTTATACGTTATACGTTACAAGTTATACGTTATACGTTATACGTTACAAGTTATACGTTATACGTCATAGGTTATACGTTGAACGTTATACGTTATACGTAGCATGTAATGCGTCATACCTTTTACGTTATTCGTTTTTCGTTACAAGTTATACGTTATACGTTATACGTTATACGTCATACTTTATACGTTATACGTTATACGTTATACGTTATACGTTATACGTTATACGTTATACGTTATACGTTATACGTTATACGTTATACGTTATAGGTTATACGTTATACGTCATAGGTTATACGTTATACGTTATACGTTATACGTAATACGTTATACGTTATACGTTATACGTTATACGTTATACGTTATACGTTATACGTTATACGTTATACGTTATACGATATACGTTGTACGTTATACGTTATACGTTATACGTTATACGTTATACGTTATACGTTATACGTTATACGTTATACGTTATACGTTATACGTTATAGGTTACACGTTATACGTCATAGGTTATACGTTATACGTTATACGTTATACGTTATACGTTATACGTTATACGTTATATGTTATGCGTCATAGGTTATACGTTATAAGTTATACGTTATGCGTTATACGTTATACGTTATACGTTATACGTTATACGTTATACGTTATACGTTATACGTTATACGTTATGCGTTATACGTTATACGTTATTAGTTATACGTTATACGGCATACGTTATACGTTATACGTTACATGTTATACGTTATACGTTATACGTTATACGATATACGTTATACGTTATACGTTATACGTTACACGTTATACGTTGTACGTTATACGCTACACGTTACATGTTATACGTTATACATTATACGTTATACGTTATACGTTATACGTTATACGTTATACGTTATACGTTATACGTTATACGTCATAGGTTATACGTTATATGTTATACGTTATACGTTATACGTTATACGTCATACGTTATACGTTATACGTTATACGTTATACGTTATACGTCATACGTTATACGTTATACGTTATACGTTATAAGTTATACGTTATACATTATACGTTATACGTTATACGTTATACGTTATACGTTATACGTTATACGTTATACGTTATTGATTATACTTTATACGTTATACGTTATACGTTATACGTTATACGTTATTGATTATACTTTATACGTTATACGTTATACGTTATACGTTACACGTTTTACGTTATACGTTATACGTTATACGTTATACGTTATACGTTATAGGTTATACGTTAAACGTTATACGTTATACGTTACAAGTTATACGTTATACGTCATAGGTTATACGTTGAACGTTATACGTTATACGTAGCATGTAATGCGTCATACCTTTTACGTTATTCGTTATACGTTTTTCGTTACAAGTTATACGTTATACGTTATACGTTATACGTCATAGGTTATACGTTATACGTTATACGTTATACGTTATACATTATGCGTTATACGTTGTACGTTATTCGTTATACGTTATACGTTATACGATATACGTTATACGTTATACGTTATACGTTATACGTTATACGCTATACGTTATACGTTATACGTTATACGTTATACGTTATACGTTATACGTTATACGTTATACGTTATACGTTATACGTTATACGTTATACGTTATACGTTATACGTTATACGTCATAGGTTATACGTTATACGTTATACGTTATGCGTTATACGTTATACGTTATACGTTATACGTTATACGTTATACGTTATGCGTTATACGTTATACGTTATTCGTTATACGTTATACGTTATACGTTATACGTTATACGTTATACGTTATACGTTATACGTTATACGTTATACGTTATACGTTATACGTTATACATTATGCGTTATACGTTTTACGTTATTCGTTATACGTTATACGTTATACGTTGTACGTTATACGTTATACGTTATACGTTATACGTTATACGTTATACGTTATACGTTATACTTTATACGTTATACGTTATACGTTATACGTTATACGTTATACGTTATGCGTTATACGTTATACGTTATACGTTATACGTTATAGGTTATACGTTATACGTTATACGTTATACGTTATACGTTATACGTTATACGTTATACGTTGTACGCTATGCGTTATACGTTATACGTTATACGTTATACGTTATACGTTATATGTTATACGTTATACGTTATACGTTATACATTATGCGTTATACGTTTTACGTTATTCGTTATACGTTATACGTTATACGTTGTACGTTATACGTTATACGTTATACGTTATACGTCATACGTTATACGTTATACGTTATACTTTATACGTTATACGTTATACGTTATACGTTATACGTTATACGTTATACGTTATGCGTTATACGTTATACGTTATACGTTATACGTTATACGTTATACGTTATATGTCATAAGTTATACGTTGAACGTTATGCGTTATACGCAGCATGTAATGCGTCATACGTTTTACGTTATTCGTTACAAGTTATGCGTTATACGTTATACGTTATACGTTATACGTCATAGGTTATACGTTATACGTTATACGTTATACGTTATACATTATGCGTTATACGTTTTACGTTATTCGTTATACGTTATACGCTATACGTTATACGTTATACGTTATACGTTATACGTTATACGTTATACGTTATACGTTATACGTTATACGTTATACGGTATACGTTGTACGTTATACGTTATACGTTATACGTTATACGTTATACGTTATACGTTATACGTTATACGTTATACGTTATACTTTATACGTTATACGTTATACGTTATACGTGATACGTTATACGTTATACGTTATAGGTTATACGTTATACGTCATAGGTTATACGTCATACGTTATACGTTATACGTTATACGTTATACGTTATACGTTATACGTTATGCGTTATACGTTATACGTTATACGTTATACGTTATACGGTATACGTTGTACGTTATACGTTATACGTTATACGTTATACGTTATACGTTATACGTTATACGTTATACGTTATACGTTATACGTCATAGGTTATACGTTATACGTTATACGTTATGCGTTATACGTTATACGTTATACGTTATACGTTATACGTTATACGTTATACGTTATACGTTATACGTTATACGTTATACGTTATGCGCTATACGTTATACGTTATTAGTTATACGTTATACGGTATACGTTATACGTTATACGTTACATGTTATACGTTATACGTTATATGTTATACGATATACGTTATACGTTATACGTTATACGTTACACGTTATACGTTGTACGTTATACGCTACACGTTACATGTTATACGTTATACATTATACGTTATACGTTATACGTTATACGTTATACGTTATACGTTATACGTTATACGTTATACGTCATAGGTTATACGTTATATGTTATGCGTTATACGTTATACGTTATACGTCATACGTTATACGTTATACGTTATTCGTTATACGTTATACGTCATACGTTATACGTTATACGTTATACGTTATAAGTTATACGTTATACGTTATACGTTATACGTTATACGTTATACGTTATACGTTATACGTTGTACGTTATTGATTATACTTTATACGTTATACGTTATACGTTATACGTTACACGTTATACGTTATACGTTATACGTTATACGTTATACGTTATAGGTTATACGTTATACGTTATACGTTATACGTTACAAGTTATACGTTATACGTCATAGGTTATACGTTGAACGTTATACGTTATACGTAGCATGTAATGCGTCATACCTTTTACGTTATTCGTTATACGTTTTTCGTTACAAGTTATATGTTATACGTTATACGTTATACGTCATAGGTTATACGTTATACGTTATACGTTATACGTTATACATTATGCGTTATACGTTTTACGTTATTCGTTATACGTTATACGTTATACGATATACGTTATACGTTATACGTAATACGTTATACGTTATACGTTATACGTTATACGTTATGCGTTATACGTTATACGTTATTCGTTATACGTTATACGTTATACGTTATACGTTATACGTTATACGTTATGCGTTATACGTTATACGTTATTAGTTATACGTTATACGTTATACGTTATACGTTATACGTTATACGTTATACGTTATACGTTATACGTTATACGTTATACGTTATACGTTATACGTTACACGTTATACGTCATAGGTTATACGTTATACGTTATACGTTATACGTTATACGTTATACGTTATACGTTATACGTTATACGTTATACGTTATACGTTATACGTCATAGGTTATACGTTATACGTTATACGTTATGCGTTATACGTTATACGTTATACGTTATACGTTATACGTTATACGTTATGCGTTATACGTTATACGTTATTAGTTATACGTTATACGGTATACGTTATACGTTGTACGTTACATGTTATACGTTATACGTTATACGTTATACGATATACGTTATACGTTATACGTTATACGTTATACGTTATACGTTATACGTTGTACGTTATACGCTACACGTTACATGTTATACGTTATACATTATACGTTACACGTTATACGTTATACGTTATACGTTATACGTTATACGTTATACGTTATACGTCATAGGTTGTACGTTATACGTTATACGTTATACGTTATACATTATACGTTATACGTTATACGTTATACGTTAAACGTTATACGTTATACGTTATACGTTATACGTTATACGTTATACGTAATACGTTATACGTTATACGTTATACGTTATACGTTATACGTTATACGTTTTACGATATACGATATACGTTATACGTTATACGTTATACGTTATACGTTATACGTTATACTTTATACGTTATACGTTATACGTCATAGGTTATACGTTATACGTTATACGTTATACGTTATACGTTATACGTCATACGTTATACGTCATAGGTTATACGTTATACGTTATACGTTATACGTTATACGTTATACGTTATACGTTATACGTTATACGTTATACGTTATACGTTATACGTTATACGTTATACGTTATACGTTATACGTCATACGTCATACGTTATACTTTATACGTTATACGTTATACGTTATACGTTATACGTTATACGTTATACGTTATTCGTTATACGTTATACGTTGTACGTTATACGTTATACGTTATACGTTATACATTATACGTTATACGTTATACATTACATGTTATACGTTATACGTTATACGTTATACGTTATACGTTATACGTTATACGTTATACGTTATACGTTATACGTTATACGTTATACGTTATACGTTATACGTTATACGTTATACGTTATACGTTATACGTTATACGTTATACGTTATACGTTATACGTTATACATTACATGTTATACGTTATACATTATACGTTATACGTTATACGTTATACGTTATACGTTGTACGTTATACGTTATACGTCATACGTTATACGTTATTCGTTATACGTTGTACGTTATACGTTATACGTTATACGTTATACGTTATACGTTATACGTTATACGTTATACGTTATACGTTATACGTTATACGTTATACGTTATACGTTATACGTTATACGTTATACGTTATACGTTATACGTTATACGTTATACGTTATACGTTACACGTTATACGTCATAGGTTATACGTTATACGTTATACGTTATACGTTATACGTTATACGTTATACGTTATACGTTATACGTCATAGGTTATACGTTATACGTTATACGTTATGCGTTATACGTTATACGTTATACGTTACATGTTATACGTTATACGTTATACGTTATGCGTTATACGTTATACGTTGTTAGTTATACGTTATACGTTATACGTCATAGGTTATACGTTATATGTTATACGTTATACGTTATACGTTATACGTAATACGTTATACGTTATACGTTATACGTTATACGTTATACGTTATACGTTATACGTTATACGTTATACGTTATACGTTATACGTTACACGTTATACGTCATAGGTTATACGTTATACGTTATACGTTATACGTTATACGTTATACGTTATACGTTATACGTTATACGTCATAGGTTATACGTTATACGTTATACGTTATGCGTTATACGTTATACGTTATACGTTACACGTTATACGTTATACGTTATACGTTATGCGTTATACGTTATACGTTGTTAGTTATACGTTATACGTTATACGTCATAGGTTATACGTTATATGTTATACGTTATACGTTATACGTTATACGTTATACGTTATACGTTATTCGTTATACGTTGTACGTTATACGTTATACGTTATACGTTATACATTATACGTTATACGTTATACATTACATGTTATACGTTATACGTTATACGTTATACGTTATACGTTATACGTTATACGTTATACGTTATACGTTATACGTTATACGTTATACGTTATACGTTATACGTTATACGTTATACGTTATACGTTATACGTTATACGTTATACGTTATACGTTATACGTTATACGTTATACATTACACGTTCTACGTTATACATTATACGTTATACGTTATACGTTATACGTTATGCGTTATACGTTGTACGATATTCGTTATACGTTATACGTTATTAGTTATACGTTATACGTTATACGTTATACGTTATACGTTTTGCGTTTTACGTTATTCGTTATATGTTATACGTTATACGATATACGTTATACGTTATACGTTATACGTTTTACGTTATGCGTTATACGTTCTACGATATTCGTTATACGTTATACGTTATACGTTATACGCTATACATTATACGTTATACATTACATGTTATACGTTAAACGTTATACGTTATACGTTATACGTTATACGTTATACGTTATACGTTATATGCTATACGTTACATGTTATACGTTCTACATTATACGTCATACGTTATACGTTATACGTTATACGTTATACGTTATACGTTATACGTCATACGTTATACGTTATATGTTATACGTTATACGTTATACGTTATACGTCATACGTTATACGTTATACGTTATACGTTATACGTTATACGTTATACGTTATACGTTATACGTTATACGTTATACGTTATACGTTATACGTTATACGTTATACGTTATACGTTATACGTTATACGTTATACTTTATACGTTATACGTTATACGTTATACGTTATACGTTATACGTTATACTTTATACGTTATACGTTATACGTTATAGGTTATACGTTATACGTTATACGTTATACGTTACAAGTTATACGTTATACGTTATACGTTATACGTTACAAGTTATACGTTATACGTAATAGGTTATACGTTGAACGTTATACGTTAAACGTAGCATGTAATGCGTCATACGTTTTACGTTATTCGTTATACGTTTTTCGTTACAAGTTATACGTTATACGTTATATGTTATACGTCATAAGTTATACGTTATACGTTATACGTTATGCGTTATACGTTATACGTTATACGTTATACGTTATACGTTATACGTTATACGTTATGCGTTATACGTTGTACGATATTCGTTATACGTTACACGTTATTAGTTATACGTTATACGGTATACGTTATACGTTGTACGTTACATGTTATACGTCATAGGTTATACGTTGAACGTTATACGTTATACGTAGTATGTAATGCGTCATACGTTTTACGTTATTCGTTATACGTATTTCGTTACAAGTTATACGTTATACGTTATACGTTATACGTTATACGTCATAGGTTGTACGTTATACGTTATACGTTATACGTTATACATTATACGTTATACGTTATACGTTATACGTTAAACGTTATACGTTATACGTTATACGTTATACGTTATACGTTATACGTAATACGTTATACGTTATACGTTATACGTTATACGTTATACGTTATACGTTTTACGATATACGATATACGTTATACGATATACGTTATACGTTATACGTTATACGTTATACTTTATACGTTATACGTTATACGTCATAGGTTATACGTTATACGTTATACGTTATACGTTATACGTTATACGTCATACGTTATACGTCATACGTTATACGTTATACGTTATACGTTATACGTTATACGTTATACGTTATACGTTATACGTTATACGTTATACGTTATACGTTATACGTTATACGTTATACGTTATACGTTATACGTCATACGTCATACGTTATACTTTATACGTTATACGTTATACGTTATACGTTATACGTTATACGTTATACGTTATTCGTTATACGTTATACGTTGTACGTTATACGTTATACGTTATACGTTATACATTATACGTTATACGTTATACATTACATGTTATACGTTATACGTTATACGTTATACGTTATACGTTATACGTTATACGTTATACGTTATACGTTATACGTTATACGTTATACGTTATACGTTATACGTTATACGTTATACGTTATACGTTATACGTTACATGTTATACGTTATACATTATACGTTATACGTTATACGTTATACGTTATACGTTATACGTTATACGTTATACGTTATACGTTGTACGTTATACGTTATACGTTATACGTTATACGTTATTCGTTATACGTTGTACGTTATACGTTATACGTTATACGTTATACGTTATACGTTATACGTTATACGTTATACGTTATACGTTATACGTTATACGTTATACGTTATACGTTATACGTTATACGTTATACGTTATACGTTATACGTTATACGTTACACGTTATACGTCATAGGTTATACGTTATACGTTATACGTTATACGTTATACGTTATACGTTATACGTTATACGTTATACGTTATACGTTATACGTTACACGTTATACGTTATACGTTATACGTTATGCGTTATACGTTATACGATGTTAGTTATACGTTATACGTTATACGTCATAGGTTATACGTTATATGTTATACGTTATACGTTATACGTTATACGTTATACGTTATACGTTATTCGTTATACGTTGTACGTTATACGTTATACGTTATACGTTATACATTATACGTTATACGTTATACATTACATGTTATACGTTATACGTTATACGTTATACGTTATACGTTATACGTTATACGTTATACGTTATACGTTATACGTTATACGTTATACGTTATACGTTATACGTTACACGTTATACGTTATACGTTATACGTTATACGTCATAGGTTATACGTTATACGTTATACGTTATGCGTTATACGTTATACGTTATACGTTACACGTTATACGTTATACGTTATACGTTATGCGTTATACGTTATACGATGTTAGTTATACGTTATACGTTATACGTCATAGGTTATACGTTATATGTTATACGTTATACGTTATACGTTATACGTTATACGTTATACGTTATTCGTTATACGTTGTACGTTATACGTTATACGTTATACGTTATACATTATACGTTATACGTTATACATTACATGTTATACGTTATACGTTATACGTTATACGTTATACGTTATACGTTATACGTTATACGTTATACGTTATACGTTATACGTTATACGTTATACGTTATACGTTATACATTACATGTTATACGTTATACATTATACGTTATACGTTATACGTTATACGTTATACGTTGTACGTTATACGTTATACGTTATACGTTATACGTTATTCGTTATACGTTGTACGTTATACGTTATACGTTATACGTTATACGTTATACGTTATACGTTATACGTTATACGTTATACGTTATACGTTATACGTTATACGTTATACGTTATACGTTATACGTTATACGTTATACGTTATACGTTATACGTTATACGTTATACGTTATACGTTATACGTTATACGTTATACGTTATACGTTATACGTTATACGTTATACGTAATACGTCATAGGTTATACGTTATACGTTATACGTTATGCGTTATACGTTATACGTTATACGTTACACGTTATACGTTACACGTTATACGTTATGCGTTATACGTTATACGTTGTTAGTTATACGTTATACGTTATACGTCATAGGTTATACGTTATATGTTATACGTTATACGTTATACGTTATACGTCATACGTTATACGTTATACGTTATACGTTATACGTTATACGTTATACGTTATACGGTATACGTTATACGTTATACGTTATACGTTATACGTTATACGTTATACGTTATACGTTATACGTTATACGTTATACGTTATACGTTATACGTTATACATTATACGTTATGCGTTATACGTTGTACGTTATACGTTATACGTTATACATTATACGTTATACGTTATACGTTATACGTTATACGTTATACGTTATACGTTATACGTTATACGTTATACGTTATACGTTATACGTTATACGTTATACGTTATACGTTATACGTTATACGTTATACGTTATACGTTATACATTACATGTTATACGTTATACATTATACGTTATACGTTATACGTTATACGTTATACGTTGTACGTTATACGTTATACGTCATACGTTATACGTTATTCGTTATACGTTGTACGTTATACGTTATACGTTATACGTTATACGTTATACGTTATACGTTATACGTTATACGTTATACGTTATACGTTATACGTTATACGTTATACGTTATACGTTATACGTTATACGTTATACGTTATACGTTATACGTTATACGTTATACGTTATACGTTATACGTTACACGTTATACGTCATAGGTTATACGTTATACGTTATACGTTATACGATATACGTTATACGTTATACGTTATACGTTATACGTTATACGTCATAGGTTATACGTTATACGTTATACGTTATGCGTTATACGTTATACGTTATACGTTACATGTTATACGTTATACGTTATACGTTATGCGTTATACGTTATACGTTGTTAGTTATACGTTATACGTTATACGTCATAGGTTATACGTTATATGTTATACGTTATACGTTATACGTTATACGTCATACGTTATACGTTATACGTTATACGTTATACGTTATACGTTATACGTTATACGTTATACGTTATACGTTATACGTTATACGTTACACGTTATACGTCATAGGTTATACGTTATACGTTATACGTTATACGTTATACGTTATACGTTATACGTTATACGTTATACGTCATAGGTTATACGTTATACGTTATACGTTATGCGTTATACGTTATACGTTATACGTTACACGTTATACGTTATACGTTATACGTTATGCGTTATACGTTATACGTTGTTAGTTATACGTTATACGTTATACGTCATAGGTTATACGTTATATGTTATACGTTATACGTTATACGTTATACGTTATACGTTATACGTTATTCGTTATACGTTGTACGTTATACGTTATACGTTATACGTTATACATTATACGTTATACGTTATACATTACATGTTATACGTTATACGTTATACGTTATACGTTATACGTTATACGTTATACGTTATACGTTATACGTTATACGTTATACGTTATACGTTATACGTTATACGTTATACGTTATACGTTATACGTTATACGTTATATGCTATACGTTACATGTTATACGTTCTACATTATACGTCATACGTTATACGTTATACGTTATACCTTATACGTTATACGTTATACGTCATACGTTATACGTTATATGTTATACGTTATACGTTATACGTTATACGTCATACGTTATACGTTATACGTTATACGTTATACGTTATACGTTATACGTTATACGTTATACGTTATACGTTATACGTTATACGTTATACGTTATACGTTATACGTTATACGTTATACGTTATACGTTATACTTTATACGTTATACGTTATACGTTATACGTTATACGTTATACGTTATACTTTATACGTTATACGTTATACGTTATAGGTTATACGTTATACGTTATACGTTATACGTTACAAGTTATACGTTATACGTTATACGTTATACGTTACAAGTTATACGTTATACGTAATAGGTTATACGTTGAACGTTATACGTTATACGTAGCATGTAATGCGTCATACGTTTTACGTTATTCGTTATACGTTTTTCGTTACAAGTTATACGTTATACGTTATATGTTATACGTCATAAGTTATACGTTATACGTTATACGTTATGCGTTATACGTTATACGTTATACGTTATACGTTATACGTTATACGTTATACGTTATGCGTTATACGTTGTACGATATTCGTTATACGTTATACGTTATTAGTTATACGTTATACGGTATACGTTATACGTTGTACGTTACAAGTTATACGTCATAGGTTATACGTTGAACGTTATACGTTATACGTAGTATGTAATGCGTCATACGTTTTACGTTATTCGTTATACGTATTTCGTTACAAGTTATACGTTATACGTTATACGTTATACGTTATACGTCATAGGTTGTACGTTATACGTTATACGTTATACGTTATACATTATACGTTATACGTTATACGTTATACGTTAAACGTTATACGTTATACGTTATACGTTATACGTTATACGTTATATGTAATACGTTATACGTTATACGTTATACGTTATACGTTATACGTTATACGTTTTACGATATACGATATACGTTATACGATATACGTTATACGTTATACGTTATACGTTATACTTTATACGTTATACGTTATACGTCATAGGTTATACGTTATACGTTATACGTTATACGTTATACGTTATACGTCATACGTTATACGTCATACGTTATACGTTATACGTTATACGTTATACGTTATACGTTATACGTTATACGTTATACGTTATACGTTATACGTTATACGTTATACGTTATACGTTATACGTTATACGTTATACGTCATACGTCATACGTTATACTTTATACGTTATACGTTATACGTTATACGTTATACGTTATACGTTATACGTTATTCGTTATACGTTATACGTTGTACGTTATACGTTATACGTTATACGTTATACATTATACGTTATACGTTATACATTACATGTTATACGTTATACGTTATACGTTATACGTTATACGTTATACGTTATACGTTATACGTTATACGTTATACGTTATACGTTATACGTTATACGTTATACGTTATACGTTATACGTTATACGTTATACGTTATACGTTACATGTTATACGTTATACATTATACGTTATACGTTATACGTTATACGTTATACGTTATACGTTATACGTTATACGTTATACGTTGTACGTTATACGTTATACGTTATACGTTATACGTTATTCGTTATACGTTGTACGTTATACGCTATACGTTATACGTTATACGTTATACGTTATACGTTATACGTTATACGTTATACGTTATACGTTATACGTTATACGTTATACGTTATACGTTATACGTTATACGTTATACGTTATACGTTATACGTTATACGTTATACGTTACACGTTATACGTCATAGGTTATACGTTATACGTTATACGTTATACGTTATACGTTATACGTTATACGTTATACGTTATACGTTATACGTCATAGGTTATACGTTATACGTTATACGTTATGCGTTATACGTTATACGTTATACGTTACATGTTATACGTTATACGTTATACGTTATGCGTTATACGTTATACGTTGTTAGTTATACGTTATACGTTATACGTCATAGGTTATACGTTATACGTCATACGTTATACGTTATACGTTATACGTTATACGTTATACGTTATACGTTATACGTTATACGTTATACGTTATACGTTACACGTTATACGTCATAGGTTATACGTTATACGTTATACGTTATACGTTACACGTTATACGTTATACGTTATACGTTATACGTCATAGGTTATACGTTATACGTTATACGTTATGCGTTATACGTTATACGTTATACGTTACACGTTATACGTTATACGTTATACGTTATGCGTTATACGTTATACGATGTTAGTTATACGTTATACGTTATACGTCATAGGTTATACGTTATATGTTATACGTTATACGTTATACGTTATACGTTATACGTTATACGTTATTCGTTATACGTTGTACGTTATACGTTATACGTTATACGTTATACATTATACGTTATACGTTATACATTACATGTTATACGTTATACGTTATACGTTATACGTTATACGTTATACGTTATACGTTATACGTTATACGTTATACGTTATACGTTATACGTTATACATTACATGTTATACGTTATACATTATACGTTATACGTTATACGTTATACGTTATACGTTGTACGTTATACGTTATACGTTATACGTTATACGTTATTCGTTATACGTTGTACGTTATACGTTATACGTTATACGTTATACGTTATACGTTATACGTTATACGTTATACGTTATACGTTATACGTTATACGTTATACGTTATACGTTATACGTTATACGTTATACGTTATACGTTATACGTTATACGTTATACGTTATACGTTATACGTTACACGTTATACGTCATAGGTTATACGTTATACGTTATACGTTATACGTTATACGTTATACGTTATACGTTATACGTAATACGTCATAGGTTATACGTTATACGTTATACGTTATGCGTTATACGTTATACGTTATACGTTACACGTTATACGTTACACGTTATACGTTATGCGTTATACGTTATACGTTGTTAGTTATACGTTATACGTTATACGTCATAGGTTATACGTTATATGTTATACGTTATACGTTATACGTTATACGTCATACGTTATACGTTATACGTTATACGTTATACGTTATACGGTATACGTTATACGTTATACGTTATACGTTATACGTTATACGTTATACGTTATACGTTATACGTTATACGTTATACGTTATACGTTATACGTTATACATTATACGTTATGCGTTATACGTTGTACGTTATACGTTATACGTTATACATTATACGTTATACGTTATACGTTATACGTTATACGTTATACGTTATACGTTATACGTTATACGTTATACGTTATACGTTATACGTTATACGTTATACGTTATACGTTATACGTTATACGTTATACGTTATACGTTATACGTTATACGTTATACGTTATACGTTATACGTTATACGTTATACGTTATACGTTATACGTTATACGTTATACGTTATACGTTACACGTTATACGTCATAGGTTATACGTTATACGTTATACGTTATACGTTATACGTTATACGTTATACGTTATACGTTATACGTCATAGGTTATACGTTATACGTTATACGTTATGCGTTATACGTTATACGTTATACGTTACACGTTATACGTTATACGTTATACGTTATGCGTTATACGTTATACGTTGTTAGTTATACGTTATACGTTATACGTCATAGGTTATACGTTATATGTTATACGTTATACGTTATACGTTATACGTCATACGTTATGCGTTATACGTTATACGTTATACGTTACACGTTATACGTTATACGTTATACGTTATGCGTTATACGTTATACGTTGTTAGTTATACGTTATACGTTATACGTCATAGGTTATACGTTATATGTTATACGTTATACGTTATACGTTATACGTCATACGTTATACGTTATACGTTATACGTTATACGTTATACGTTATACGTTATGCGTTATACGTTGTACGATATTCCTTATACGTTATACGTTATTAGTTATACGTTATGCGGTATACGTTATACGTTGTACGTTACATGTTATACGTCATAGATTATACGTTGAACGTTATACGTTATATGTAGTATGTAACGCGTCATACGTTTTACGATATTCGTTATACGTCTTTCGTTACAAGTTATACGTTATACGTTATACGTTATACGTCATAGGTTATACGTTATACGTTATACGTTATACGTTATACGTTATACATTATACGTTATACGTTATACGTTACACGTTATACGTTATACGTTATGCGTTATACGTTATACGTTATACGTTATACGTTATACGATATACGTTATACGTTATACGTTATACGTTATACGTTATACGTTATACGTTATACGTTATACGTTATACGTTATACGTTATACGTTATACGTTATGCGTTATACGTTATACGTTATACGTTATACGTTATACGTTATGCGTTATACGTTGTACGATATTCGTTATACGTTATACGTTATTAGTTATACGTTATACGTTATACGTTATACGTTATACGTTTTGCGTTTTACGTTATTCGTTATATGTTATACGTTATACGATATACGTTATACGTTATACGTTATACGTTTTACGTTATGCGTTATACGTTCTACGATATTCGTTATACGTTATACGTTATACGTTATACGCTATACATTATACGTTATACATTACATGTTATACGTTAAACGTTATACGTTATACGTTATACGTTATACGTTATACGTTATATGCTATACGTTACATGTTATACGTTCTACATTATACGTCATACGTTATACGTTATACGTTATACGTTACACGTTATACGTTATACGTCATACGTTATACGTTATATGTTATACGTTATAGGTTATACGTTATACGTTATACATTATACGTTATACGTTATACGTTATACGTTATACGTTATACGTTATACGTTATACGTTATACGTTATACGTTATACGTTATACGTTATACGTTATACGTTATACGTTATACGTTATACGTTATACGTTATACGTTATACGTTATACGTTATACGTTATACGTTATACGTTATACGTTATACGTTATACGTTATACGTTATACGTTATACGTTATACATTATACGTTATACGTTATACGTTATACGTTATACGTTACACGTTATACGTCATAGGTTATACGTTATACGTTATACGTTATACGTTGTACGTTATACGTTATACGTTATACGTTATACGTCATAGGTTATACGTTATACGTTATAAGTTATGCGTTACAGTTATACGTTATACGTTACACGTTATACGTTATACGTTATACGTTATGCGTTATACGTTATACGTTGTTAGTTATACGTTATACGTTATACGTCATAGGTTATACGTTATATGTTACACGTTATACGTTATACGTTATACGTTATACGTCATACGTTATACGTTATACGTTATACGTTATACGTTATACGTTATACGTTATACTTAATACGTTATACGTTATACGTTATACGTTATACGTTATACGTTATACGTTATACGTTATACGTTATACGTTATAGGTTATACGTTATACGTTATACGTTATACGTTACAAGATATACGTTATACGTCATAGGTTATACGTTGAACGTTATACGTTATACGTAGCATGTAATGCGTCATACGTTTTTCGTTATTCGTTATACGTTTTTCGTTACAAGTTATACGTTATACGTTATACGTTATACGTCATAGGTTGTACGTTATACGTTATACGTTATACGTTATACATTATGCGTTATACGTTTTCCGTTATTCGTTATACGTTATACGTTATACGATATACGTTATACGTTATACGTTATACGTTATACGTTATACGTTATACGTTATACGTTATACGTTATACGTTATACGTTATACGTTATACGTCATAGGTTATACGTTATACGTTATACGTTATGCGTTATACGTTATACGTTATACGTTATACGTTATGCGTTATACGTTGTACGATATTCGTTATACGTTATACGTTATTAGTTATACGTTATGCGGTATACGTTATACGTTGTACGTTACATGTTATACGTCATAGGTTATACGTTGAACGTTATACGTTATATGTAGTATGTAACGCGTCATACGTTTTACGATATTCGTTATACGTCTTTCGTTACAAGTTATACGTTATACGTTATACGTTATACGTCATAGGTTATACGTTATACGTTATACGTTATACGTTATACGTTATACATTATACGTTATACGTTATACGTTATACGTTATACGTTATACGTTATACGTTATACGTTATACGTTATACGTTATACGTTATACGATATACGTTATACGTTATACGTTATACGTTATACGTTATACGTTATACGTTATACGTTATACGTTATACGTTATACGTTATACGTTATACGTTATACGTTATACGTTATACGTTATACGTTATACGTTATACGTTATACGTTATACGTTACACGTTATACGTCATAGGTTATACGTTATACGTTATACGTTATACGTTATACGTTATACGTTATACGTTATACGTAATACGTCATAGGTTATACGTTATACGTTATACGTTATGCGTTATACGTTATACGTTATACGTTACACGTTATACGTTACACGTTATACGTTATGCGTTATACGTTATACGTTGTTAGTTATACGTTATACGTTATACGTCATAGGTTATACGTTATATGTTATACGTTATACGTTATACGTTATACGTCATACGTTATACGTTATACGTTATACGTTATACGTTATACGTTATACGTTATACGGTATACGTTATACGTTATACGTTATACGTTATACGTTATACGTTATACGTTATACGTTATACGTTATACGTTATACGTTATACGTTATACATTATACGTTATGCGTTATACGTTGTACGTTATACGTTATACGTTATACATTATACGTTATACGTTATACGTTATACGTTATACGTTATACGTTATACGTTATACGTTATACGTTATACGTTATACGTTATACGTTATACGTTATACGTTATACGTTATACGTTATACGTTATACGTTATACGTTATACATTACATGTTATACGTTATACATTATACGTTATACGTTATACGTTATACGTTATACGTTGTACGTTATACGTTATACGTCATACGTTATACGTTATTCGTTATACGTTGTACGTTATACGTTATACGTTATACGTTATACGTTATACGTTATACGTTATACGTTATACGTTATACGTTATACGTTATACGTTATACGTTATACGTTATACGTTATACGTTATACGTTATACGTTATACGTTATACGTTATACGTTATACGTTATACGTTACACGTTATACGTCATAGGTTATACGTTATACGTTATACGTTATACGATATACGTTATACGTTATACGTTATACGTTATACGTTATACGTCATAGGTTATACGTTATACGTTATACGTTATGCGTTATACGTTATACGTTATACGTTACATGTTATACGTTATACGTTATACGTTATGCGTTATACGTTATACGTTGTTAGTTATACGTTATACGTTATACGTCATAGGTTATACGTTATATGTTATACGTTATACGTTATACGTTATACGTCATACGTTATACGTTATACGTTATACGTTATACGTTATACGTTATACGTTATACGTTATACGTTATACGTTATACGTTATACGTTACACGTTATACGTCATAGGTTATACGTTATACGTTATACGTTATACGTTATACGTTATACGTTATACGTTATACGTTATACGTCATAGGTTATACGTTATACGTTATACGTTATGCGTTATACGTTATACGTTATACGTTACACGTTATACGTTATACGTTATACGTTATACGTTATGCGTTATACGTTATACGTTGTTAGTTATACGTTATACGTTATACGTCATAGGTTATACGTTATATGTTATACGTTATACGTTATACGTTATACGTTATACGTTATACGTTATACGTTATTCGTTATACGTTGTACGTTATACGTTATACGTTATACGTTATACATTATACGTTATACGTTATACATTACATGTTATACGTTATACGTTATACGTTATACGTTATACGTTATACGTTATACGTTATACGTTATACGTTATACGTTATACGTTATACGTTATACGTTATACGTTATACGTTATACGTTATACGTTATACGTTATATGCTATACGTTACATGTTATACGTTCTACATTATACGTCATACGTTATACGTTATACGTTATACCTTATACGTTATACGTTATACGTCATACGTTATACGTTATATGTTATACGTTATACGTTATACGTTATACGTCATACGTTATACGTTATACGTTATACGTTATACGTTATACGTTATACGTTATACGTTATACGTTATACGTTATACGTTATACGTTATACGTTATACGTTATACGTTATACGTTATACGTTATACGTTATACTTTATACGTTATACGTTATACGTTATACGTTATACGTTATACGTTATACTTTATACGTTATACGTTATACGTTATAGGTTATACGTTATACGTTATACGTTATACGTTACAAGTTATACGTTATACGTTATACGTTATACGTTACAAGTTATACGTTATACGTAATAGGTTATACGTTGAACGTTATACGTTATACGTAGCATGTAATGCGTCATACGTTTTACGTTATTCGTTATACGTTTTTCGTTACAAGTTATACGTTATACGTTATATGTTATACGTCATAAGTTATACGTTATACGTTATACGTTATGCGTTATACGTTATACGTTATACGTTATACGTTATACGTTATACGTTATACGTTATGCGTTATACGTTGTACGATATTCGTTATACGTTATACGTTATTAGTTATACGTTATACGGTATACGTTATACGTTGTACGTTACATGTTATACGTCATAGGTTATACGTTGAACGATATACGTTATACGTAGTATGTAATGCGTCATACGTTTTACGTTATTCGTTATACGTATTTCGTTACAAGTTATACGTTATACGTTATACGTTATACGTTATACGTCATAGGTTGTACGTTATACGTTATACGTTATACGTTATACATTATACGTTATACGTTATACGTTATACGTTAAACGTTATACGTTATACGTTATACGTTATACGTTATACGTTATATGTAATACGTTATACGTTATACGTTATACGTTATACGTTATACGTTATACGTTTTACGATATACGATATACGTTATACGATATACGTTATACGTTATACGTTATACGTTATACTTTATACGTTATACGTTATACGTCATAGGTTATACGTTATACGTTATACGTTATACGTTATACGTTATACGTCATACGTTATACGTCATACGTTATACGTTATACGTTATACGTTATACGTTATACGTTATACGTTATACGTTATACGTTATACGTTATACGTTATACGTTATACGTTATACGTTATACGTTATACGTTATACGTTATACGTCATACGTCATACGTTATACTTTATACGTTATACGTTATACGTTATACGTTATACGTTATACGTTATACGTTATTCGTTATACGTTATACGTTGTACGTTATACGTTATACGTTATACGTTATACATTATACGTTATACGTTATACATTACATGTTATACGTTATACGTTATACGTTATACGTTATACGTTATACGTTATACGTTATACGTTATACGTTATACGTTATACGTTATACGTTATACGTTATACGTTATACGTTATACGTTATACGTTATACGTTATACGTTATACGTTACATGTTATACGTTATACATTATACGTTATACGTTATACGTTATACGTTATACGTTATACGTTATACGTTATACGTTATACGTTGTACGTTATACGTTATACGTTATACGTTATACGTTATTCGTTATACGTTGTACGTTATACGCTATACGTTATACGTTATACGTTATACGTTATACGTTATACGTTATACGTTATACGTTATACGTTATACGTTATACGTTATACGTTATACGTTATACGTTATACGTTATACGTTATACGTTATACGTTATACGTTATACGTTACACGTTATACGTCATAGGTTATACGTTATACGTTATACGTTATACGTTATACGTTATACGTTATACGTTATACGTTATACGTTATACGTCATAGGTTATACGTTATACGTTATACGTTATGCGTTATACGTTATACGTTATACGTTACATGTTATACGTTATACGTTATACGTTATGCGTTATACGTTATACGTTGTTAGTTATACGTTATACGTTATACGTCATAGGTTATACGTTATACGTCATACGTTATACGTTATACGTTATACGTTATACGTTATACGTTATACGTTATACGTTATACGTTATACGTTATACGTTACACGTTATACGTCATAGGTTATACGTTATACGTTATACGTTATACGTTACACGTTATACGTTATACGTTATACGTTATACGTCATAGGTTATACGTTATACGTTATACGTTATGCGTTATACGTTATACGTTATACGTTACACGTTATACGTTATACGTTATACGTTATGCGTTATACGTTATACGATGTTAGTTATACGTTATACGTTATACGTCATAGGTTATACGTTATATGTTATACGTTATACGTTATACGTTATACGTTATACGTTATACGTTATTCGTTATACGTTGTACGTTATACGTTATACGTTATACGTTATACATTATACGTTATACGTTATACATTACATGTTATACGTTATACGTTATACGTTATACGTTATACGTTATACGTTATACGTTATACGTTATACGTTATACGTTATACGTTATACATTACATGTTATACGTTATACATTATACGTTATACGTTATACGTTATACGTTATACGTTGTACGTTATACGTTATACGTTATACGTTATACGTTATTCGTTATACGTTGTACGTTATACGTTATACGTTATACGTTATACGTTATACGTTATACGTTATACGTTATACGTTATACGTTATACGTTATACGTTATACGTTATACGTTATACGTTATACGTTATACGTTATACGTTATACGTTATACGTTATACGTTATACGTTATACGTTACACGTTATACGTCATAGGTTATACGTTATACGTTATACGTTATACGTTATACGTTATACGTTATACGTTATACGTAATACGTCATAGGTTATACGTTATACGTTATACGTTATGCGTTATACGTTATACGTTATACGTTACACGTTATACGTTACACGTTATACGTTATGCGTTATACGTTATACGTTGTTAGTTATACGTTATACGTTATACGTCATAGGTTATACGTTATATGTTATACGTTATACGTTATACGTTATACGTCATACGTTATACGTTATACGTTATACGTTATACGTTATACGTTATACGTTATACGGTATACGTTATACGTTATACGTTATACGTTATACGTTATACGTTATACGTTATACGTTATACGTTATACGTTATACGTTATACGTTATACGTTATACATTATACGTTATGCGTTATACGTTGTACGTTATACGTTATACGTTATACATTATACGTTATACGTTATACGTTATACGTTATACGTTATACGTTATACGTTATACGTTATACGTTATACGTTATACGTTATACGTTATACGTTATACGTTATACGTTATACGTTATACGTTATACGTTATACGTTATACGTTATACGTTATACGTTATACGTTATACGTTATACGTTATACGTTATACGTTATACGTTATACGTTATACGTTATACGTTACACGTTATACGTCATAGGTTATACGTTATACGTTATACGTTATACGTTATACGTTATACGTTATACGTTATACGTTATACGTCATAGGTTATACGTTATACGTTATACGTTATGCGTTATACGTTATACGTTATACGTTACACGTTATACGTTATACGTTATACGTTATGCGTTATACGTTATACGTTGTTAGTTATACGTTATACGTTATACGTCATAGGTTATACGTTATATGTTATACGTTATACGTTATACGTTATACGTCATACGTTATGCGTTATACGTTATACGTTATACGTTATACGTTATACGTTATGCGTTATACGTTGTACGATATTCGTTATACGTTATACGTTATTAGTTATACGTTATACGTTATACGTTATACGTTATACGTTTTGCGTTTTACGTTATTCGTTATATGTTATACGTTATACGATATACGTTATACGTTATACGTTATACGTTTTACGTTATGCGTTATACGTTCTACGATATTCGTTATACGTTATACGTTATACGTTATACGCTATACATTATACGTTATACATTACATGTTATACGTTAAACGTTATACGTTATACGTTATACGTTATACGTTATACGTTATATGCTATACGTTACATGTTATACGTTCTACATTATACGTCATACGTTATACGTTATACGTTATACGTTACACGTTATACGTTATACGTTATACGTTATACGTTATACGTTATACGTTATACGTTATACGTTATACATTATACGTTATGCGTTATACGTTGTACGTTATACGTTATACGTTATACATTATACGTTATACGTTATACGTTATGCGTTATACGTTATACGTTGTTAGTTATACGTTATACGTTATACGTCATAGGTTATACGTTATATGTTATACGTTATACGTTATACGTTATACGTCATACGTTATACGTTATACGTTATACGTTATACGTTATACGTTATGCGTTATACGTTGTACGATATTCCTTATACGTTATACGTTATTAGTTATACGTTATGCGGTATACGTTATACGTTGTACGTTACATGTTATACGTCATAGATTATACGTTGAACGTTATACGTTATATGTAGTATGTAACGCGTCATACGTTTTACGATATTCGTTATACGTCTTTCGTTACAAGTTATACGTTATACGTTATACGTTATACGTCATAGGTTATACGTTATACGTTATACGTTATACGTTATACGTTATACATTATACGTTATACGTTATACGTTACACGTTATACGTTATACGTTATGCGTTATACGTTATACGTTATACGTTATACGTTATACGATATACGTTATACGTTATACGTTATACGTTATACGTTATACGTTATACGTTATACGTTATACGTTATACGTTATACGTTATACGTTATACGTTATGCGTTATACGTTATACGTTATACGTTATACGTTATACGTTATGCGTTATACGTTGTACGATATTCGTTATACGTTATACGTTATTAGTTATACGTTATACGTTATACGTTATACGTTATACGTTTTGCGTTTTACGTTATTCGTTATATGTTATACGTTATACGATATACGTTATACGTTATACGTTATACGTTTTACGTTATGCGTTATACGTTCTACGATATTCGTTATACGTTATACGTTATACGTTATACGCTATACATTATACGTTATACATTACATGTTATACGTTAAACGTTATACGTTATACGTTATACGTTATACGTTATACGTTATATGCTATACGTTACATGTTATACGTTCTACATTATACGTCATACGTTATACGTTATACGTTATACGTTACACGTTATACGTTATACGTCATACGTTATACGTTATATGTTATACGTTATAGGTTATACGTTATACGTTATACGTTATACGTTATATGTTATACGTTATAGGTTATACGTTATACGTTATACATTATACGTTATACGTTATACGTTATACGTTATACGTTATACGTTATACGTTATACGTTATACGTTATACGTTATACGTTATACGTTATACGTTATACGTTATACGTTATACGTTATACGTTATACGTTATACGTTATACGTTATACGTTATACGTTATACGTTATACGTTATACGTTATACGTTATACGTTATACGTTATACGTTATACGTTATACATTATACGTTATACGTTATACGTTATACGTTATACGTTACACGTTATACGTCATAGGTTATACGTTATACGTTATACGTTATACGTTATACGTTATACGTTATACGTTATACGTTATACGTCATAGGTTATACGTTATACGTTATAAGTTATGCGTTACAGTTATACGTTATACGTTACACGTTATACGTTATACGTTATACGTTATGCGTTATACGTTATACGTTGTTAGTTATACGTTATACGTTATACGTCATAGGTTATACGTTATATGTTACACGTTATACGTTATACGTTATACGTTATACGTCATACGTTATACGTTATACGTTATACGTTATACGTTATACGTTATACGTTATACTTAATACGTTATACGTTATACGTTATACGTTATACGTTATACGTTATACGTTATACGTTATACGTTATACGTTATAGGTTATACGTTATACGTTATACGTTATACGTTACAAGATATACGTTATACGTCATAGGTTATACGTTGAACGTTATACGTTATACGTAGCATGTAATGCGTCATACGTTTTTCGTTATTCGTTATACGTTTTTCGTTACAAGTTATACGTTATACGTTATACGTTATACGTCATAGGTTGTACGTTATACGTTATACGTTATACGTTATACATTATGCGTTATACGTTTTCCGTTATTCGTTATACGTTATACGTTATACGATATACGTTATACGTTATACGTTATACGTTATACGTTATACGTTATACGTTATACGTTATACGTTATACGTTATACGTTATACGTCATAGGTTATACGTTATACGTTATACGTTATGCGTTATACGTTATACGTTATACGTTATACGTTATGCGTTATACGTTGTACGATATTCGTTATACGTTATACGTTATTAGTTATACGTTATGCGGTATACGTTATACGTTGTACGTTACATGTTATACGTCATAGGTTATACGTTGAACGTTATACGTTATATGTAGTATGTAACGCGTCATACGTTTTACGATATTCGTTATACGTCTTTCGTTACAAGTTATACGTTATACGTTATACGTTATACGTCATAGGTTATACGTTATACGTTATACGTTATACGTTATACGTTATACATTATACGTTATACGTTATACGTTATACGTTATACGTTATACGTTATACGTTATACGTTATACGTTATACGTTATACGTTATACGATATACGTTATACGTTATACGTTATACGTTATACGTTATACGTTATACGTTATACGTTATACGTTATACGTTATACGTTATACGTTATACGTTATACGTTATACGTTATACGTTATACGTTATACGTTATACGTTATACGTTATACGTTACACGTTATACGTCATAGGTTATACGTTATACGTTATACGTTATACGTTATACGTTATACGTTATACGTTATACGTAATACGTCATAGGTTATACGTTATACGTTATACGTTATGCGTTATACGTTATACGTTATACGTTACACGTTATACGTTACACGTTATACGTTATGCGTTATACGTTATACGTTGTTAGTTATACGTTATACGTTATACGTCATAGGTTATACGTTATATGTTATACGTTATACGTTATACGTTATACGTCATACGTTATACGTTATACGTTATACGTTATACGTTATACGTTATACGTTATACGGTATACGTTATACGTTATACGTTATACGTTATACGTTATACGTTATACGTTATACGTTATACGTCATACGTTATACGTTATACGTTATACATTATACGTTATGCGTTATACGTTGTACGTTATACGTTATACGTTATACATTATACGTTATACGTTATACGTTATACGTTATACGTTATACGTTATACGTTATACGTTATACGTTATACGTTATACGTTATACGTTATACGTTATACGTTATACGTTATACGTTATACGTTATACGTTATACGTTATACGTTATACGTTATACATTACATGTTATACGTTATACATTATACGTTATACGTTATACGTTATACGTTATACGTTGTACGTTATACGTTATACGTCATACGTTATACGTTATTCGTTATACGTTGTACGTTATACGTTATACGTTATACGTTATACGTTATACGTTATACGTTATACGTTATACGTTATACGTTATACGTTATACGTTATACGTTATACGTTATACGTTATACGTTATACGTTATACGTTATACGTTATACGTTATACGTTATACGTTATACGTTACACGTTATACGTCATAGGTTATACGTTATACGTTATACGTTATACGATATACGTTATACGTTATACGTTATACGTTATACGTTATACGTCATAGGTTATACGTTATACGTTATACGTTATGCGTTATACGTTATACGTTATACGTTACATGTTATACGTTATACGTTATACGTTATGCGTTATACGTTATACGTTGTTAGTTATACGTTATACGTTATACGTCATAGGTTATACGTTATATGTTATACGTTATACGTTATACGTTATACGTCATACGTTATACGTTATACGTTATACGTTATACGTTATACGTTATACGTTATACGTTATACGTTATACGTTATACGTTATACGTTACACGTTATACGTCATAGGTTATACGTTATACGTTATACGTTATACGTTATACGTTATACGTTATACGTTATACGTTATACGTCATAGGTTATACGTTATACGTTATACGTTATGCGTTATACGTTATACGTTATACGTTACACGTTATACGTTATACGTTATACGTTATGCGTTATACGTTATACGTTGTTAGTTATACGTTATACGTTATACGTCATAGGTTATACGTTATATGTTATACGTTATACGTTATACGTTATACGTTATACGTTATACGTTATTCGTTATACGTTGTACGTTATACGTTATACGTTATACGTTATACATTATACGTTATACGTTATACATTACATGTTATACGTTATACGTTATACGTTATACGTTATACGTTATACGTTATACGTTATACGTTATACGTTATACGTTATACGTTATACGTTATACGTTATACGTTATACGTTATACGTTATACGTTATACGTTATATGCTATACGTTACATGTTATACGTTCTACATTATACGTCATACGTTATACGTTATACGTTATACCTTATACGTTATACGTTATACGTCATACGTTATACGTTATATGTTATACGTTATACGTTATACGTTATACGTCATACGTTATACGTTATACGTTATACGTTATACGTTATACGTTATACGTTATACGTTATACGTTATACGTTATACGTTATACGTTATACGTTATACGTTATACGTTATACGTTATACGTTATACGTTATACGTTATACTTTATACGTTATACGTTATACGTTATACGTTATACGTTATACGTTATACTTTATACGTTATACGTTATACGTTATAGGTTATACGTTATACGTTATACGTTATACGTTACAAGTTATACGTTATACGTTATACGTTATACGTTACAAGTTATACGTTATACGTAATAGGTTATACGTTGAACGTTATACGTTATACGTAGCATGTAATGCGTCATACGTTTTACGTTATTCGTTATACGTTTTTCGTTACAAGTTATACGTTATACGTTATATGTTATACGTCATAAGTTATACGTTATACGTTATACGTTATGCGTTATACGTTATACGTTATACGTTATACGTTATACGTTATACGTTATACGTTATACGTTATGCGTTATACGTTGTACGATATTCGTTATACGTTATACGTTATTAGTTATACGTTATACGGTATACGTTATACGTTGTACGTTACATGTTATACGTCATAGGTTATACGTTGAACGTTATACGTTATACGTAGTATGTAATGCGTCATACGTTTTACGTTATTCGTTATACGTATTTCGTTACAAGTTATACGTTATACGTTATACGTTATACGTTATACGTCATAGGTTGTACGTTATATGTTATACGTTATACGTTATACGTTATACGTCATACGTTATACGTTATACGTTATACGTTATACGTTATACGTTATACGTTATACGTTATACGTAATACGTCATAGGTTATACGTTATACGTTATACGTTATGCGTTATACGTTATACGTTATACGTTACACGTTATACGTTACACGTTATACGTTATGCGTTATACGTTATACGTTGTTAGTTATACGTTATACGTTATACGTCATAGGTTATACGTTATATGTTATACGTTATACGTTATACGTTATACGTCATACGTTATACGTTATACGTTATACGTTATACGTTATACGTTATACGTTATACGGTATACGTTATACGTTATACGTTATACGTTATACGTTATACGTTATACGTTATACGTTATACGTTATACGTTATACGTTATACGTTATACGTTATACATTATACGTTATGCGTTATACGTTGTACGTTATACGTTATACGTTATACATTATACGTTATACGTTATACGTTATACGTTATACGTTATACGTTATACGTTATACGTTATACGTTATACGTTATACGTTATACGTTATACGTTATACGTTATACGTTATACGTTATACGTTATACGTTATACGTTATACGTTATACATTACATGTTATACGTTATACATTATACGTTATACGTTATACGTTATACGTTATACGTTGTACGTTATACGTTATACGTCATACGTTATACGTTATTCGTTATACGTTGTACGTTATACGTTATACGTTATACGTTATACGTTATACGTTATACGTTATACGTTATACGTTATACGTTATACGTTATACGTTATACGTTATACGTTATACGTTATACGTTATACGTTATACGTTATACGTTATACGTTATACGTTATACGTTATACGTTACACGTTATACGTCATAGGTTATACGTTATACGTTATACGTTATACGATATACGTTATACGTTATACGTTATACGTTATACGTTATACGTCATAGGTTATACGTTATACGTTATACGTTATGCGTTATACGTTATACGTTATACGTTACATGTTATACGTTATACGTTATACGTTATGCGTTATACGTTATACGTTGTTAGTTATACGTTATACGTTATACGTCATAGGTTATACGTTATATGTTATACGTTATACGTTATACGTTATACGTCATACGTTATACGTTATACGTTATACGTTATACGTTATACGTTATACGTTATACGTTATACGTTATACGTTATACGTTATACGTTACACGTTATACGTCATAGGTTATACGTTATACGTTATACGTTATACGTTATACGTTATACGTTATACGTTATACGTTATACGTCATAGGTTATACGTTATACGTTATACGTTATGCGTTATACGTTATACGTTATACGTTACACGTTATACGTTATACGTTATACGTTATGCGTTATACGTTATACGTTGTTAGTTATACGTTATACGTTATACGTCATAGGTTATACGTTATATGTTATACGTTATACGTTATACGTTATACGTTATACGTTATACGTTATTCGTTATACGTTGTACGTTATACGTTATACGTTATACGTTATACATTATACGTTATACGTTATACATTACATGTTATACGTTATACGTTATACGTTATACGTTATACGTTATACGTTATACGTTATACGTTATACGTTATACGTTATACGTTATACGTTATACGTTATACGTTATACGTTATACGTTATACGTTATACGTTATATGCTATACGTTACATGTTATACGTTCTACATTATACGTCATACGTTATACGTTATACGTTATACCTTATACGTTATACGTTATACGTCATACGTTATACGTTATATGTTATACGTTATACGTTATACGTTATACGTCATACGTTATACGTTATACGTTATACGTTATACGTTATACGTTATACGTTATACGTTATACGTTATACGTTATACGTTATACGTTATACGTTATACGTTATACGTTATACGTTATACGTTATACGTTATACTTTATACGTTATACGTTATACGTTATACGTTATACGTTATACGTTATACTTTATACGTTATACGTTATACGTTATAGGTTATACGTTATACGTTATACGTTATACGTTACAAGTTATACGTTATACGTTATACGTTATACGTTACAAGTTATACGTTATACGTAATAGGTTATACGTTGAACGTTATACGTTATACGTAGCATGTAATGCGTCATACGTTTTACGTTATTCGTTATACGTTTTTCGTTACAAGTTATACGTTATACGTTATATGTTATACGTCATAAGTTATACGTTATACGTTATACGTTATGCGTTATACGTTATACGTTATACGTTATACGTTATACGTTATACGTTATACGTTATACGTTATGCGTTATACGTTGTACGATATTCGTTATACGTTATACGTTATTAGTTATACGTTATACGGTATACGTTATACGTTGTACGTTACATGTTATACGTCATAGGTTATACGTTGAACGTTATACGTTATACGTAGTATGTAATGCGTCATACGTTTTACGTTATTCGTTATACGTATTTCGTTACAAGTTATACGTTATACGTTATACGTTATACGTTATACGTCATAGGTTGTACGTTATACGTTATACGTTATACGTTATACATTATACGTTATACGTTATACGTTATACGTTAAACGTTATACGTTATACGTTATACGTTATACGTTATACGTTATATGTAATACGTTATACGTTATACGTTATACGTTATACGTTATACGTTATACGTTATACGTTTTACGATATACGATATACGTTATACGATATACGTTATACGTTATACGTTATACGTTATACTTTATACGTTATACGTTATACGTCATAGGTTATACGTTATACGTTATACGTTATACGTTATACGTTATACGTCATACGTTATACGTCATACGTTATACGTTATACGTTATACGTTATACGTTATACGTTATACGTTATACGTTATACGTTATACGTTATACGTTATACGTTATACGTTATACGTTATACGTTATACGTTATACGTCATACGTCATACGTTATACTTTATACGTTATACGTTATACGTTATACGTTATACGTTATACGTTATACGTTATTCGTTATACGTTATACGTTGTACGTTATACGTTATACGTTATACGTTATACATTATACGTTATACGTTATACATTACATGTTATACGTTATACGTTATACGTTATACGTTATACGTTATACGTTATACGTTATACGTTATACGTTATACGTTATACGTTATACGTTATACGTTATACGTTATACGTTATACGTTATACGTTATACGTTATACGTTATACGTTACATGTTATACGTTATACATTATACGTTATACGTTATACGTTATACGTTATACGTTATACGTTATACGTTATACGTTATACGTTGTACGTTATACGTTATACGTTATACGTTATACGTTATTCGTTATACGTTGTACGTTATACGCTATACGTTATACGTTATACGTTATA
The DNA here is from genome assembly GCF_051014685.1 of Ptiloglossa arizonensis. Taxonomy (NCBI): domain Eukaryota; kingdom Metazoa; phylum Arthropoda; class Insecta; order Hymenoptera; family Colletidae; genus Ptiloglossa; species Ptiloglossa arizonensis. The sequence continues at coordinate 47,775 of NW_027478744.1, read as the reverse complement.
CGTTATACGTTATACGTTATACGTTATACGTTATACGTTATACGTTATACGTTATACGTTATACGTTATACGTTATACGTTATACGTTATACGTTATACGTTATACGTTATACGTTATACGTTACACGTTATACGTCATAGGTTATACGTTATACGTTATACGTTATACGTTATACGTTATACGTTATACGTTATACGTTATACGTTATACGTCATAGGTTATACGTTATACGTTATACGTTATGCGTTATACGTTATACGTTATACGTTACATGTTATACGTTATACGTTATACGTTATGCGTTATACGTTATACGTTGTTAGTTATACGTTATACGTTATACGTCATAGGTTATACGTTATACGTCATACGTTATACGTTATACGTTATACGTTATACGTTATACGTTATACGTTATACGTTATACGTTATACGTTATACGTTACACGTTATACGTCATAGGTTATACGTTATACGTTATACGTTATACGTTACACGTTATACGTTATACGTTATACGTTATACGTCATAGGTTATACGTTATACGTTATACGTTATGCGTTATACGTTATACGTTATACGTTACACGTTATACGTTATACGTTATACGTTATGCGTTATACGTTATACGATGTTAGTTATACGTTATACGTTATACGTCATAGGTTATACGTTATATGTTATACGTTATACGTTATACGTTATACGTTATACGTTATACGTTATTCGTTATACGTTGTACGTTATACGTTATACGTTATACGTTATACATTATACGTTATACGTTATACATTACATGTTATACGTTATACGTTATACGTTATACGTTATACGTTATACGTTATACGTTATACGTTATACGTTATACGTTATACGTTATACATTACATGTTATACGTTATACATTATACGTTATACGTTATACGTTATACGTTATACGTTGTACGTTATACGTTATACGTTATACGTTATACGTTATTCGTTATACGTTGTACGTTATACGTTATACGTTATACGTTATACGTTATACGTTATACGTTATACGTTATACGTTATACGTTATACGTTATACGTTATACGTTATACGTTATACGTTATACGTTATACGTTATACGTTATACGTTATACGTTACACGTTATACGTCATAGGTTATACGTTATACGTTATACGTTATACGTTATACGTTATACGTTATACGTTATACGTAATACGTCATAGGTTATACGTTATACGTTATACGTTATGCGTTATACGTTATACGTTATACGTTACACGTTATACGTTACACGTTATACGTTATGCGTTATACGTTATACGTTGTTAGTTATACGTTATACGTTATACGTCATAGGTTATACGTTATATGTTATACGTTATACGTTATACGTTATACGTCATACGTTATACGTTATACGTTATACGTTATACGTTATACGTTATACGTTATACGGTATACGTTATACGTTATACGTTATACGTTATACGTTATACGTTATACGTTATACGTTATACGTTATACGTTATACGTTATACGTTATACATTATACGTTATGCGTTATACGTTGTACGTTATACGTTATACGTTATACGTTATACGTTATACATTATACGTTATACGTTATACATTACATGTTATACGTTATACGTTATACGTTATACGTTATACGTTATACGTTATACGTTATACGTTATACGTTATACGTTATACGTTATACGTTATACGTTATACGTTATACGTTATACGTTATACGTTATACGTTATACGTTATACGTTATACGTTACATGTTATACGTTATACATTATACGTTATACGTTATACGTTATACGTTATACGTTATACGTTATACGTTATACGTTATACGTTGTACGTTATACGTTATACGTTATACGTTATACGTTATACGTTATACGTTATACGATATACGTTATACGTTATACGTTATACGTTATACGTTATACGTTATACGTTATACGTTATACGTTATACGTTATACGTTATACGTTATACGTCATAGGTTATACGTTATACGTTATAAGTTATGCGTTACAGTTATACGTTATACGTTACACGTTATACGTTATACGTTATACGTTATGCGTTATACGTTATACGTTGTTAGTTATACGTTATACGTTATACGTCATAGGTTATACGTTATATGTTACACGTTATACGTTATACGTTATACGTTATACGTCATACGTTATACGTTATACGTTATACGTTATACGTTATACGTTATACGTTATACGTTATACGTTATACGTTATACGTTATACGTTATACGTTATACGTTATACGTTATACGTTATACGTTATACGTTATACGTTATACGTTATACGTTATACGTTATACGTTATACGTTGTACTTAATACGTTATACGTTATACGTTATACGTTATACGTTATACGTTATACGTTATACGTTATACGTTATACGTTATACGTTATACGTTATAGGTTATACGTTATACGTTATACGTTATACGTTAAAAGATATACGTTATACGTCATAGGTTATACGTTGAACGTTATACGTTATACGTAGCATGTAATGCGTCATACGTTTTTCGTTATTCGTTATACGTTTTTCGTTACAAGTTATACGTTATACGTTATACGTTATACGTCATAGGTTGTACGTTATACGTTATACGTTATACGTTATACATTATGCGTTATACGTTTTCCGTTATTCGTTATACGTTATACGTTATACGATATACGTTATACGTTATACGTTATACGTTATACGTTATACGTTATACGTTATACGTTATACGTTATACGTTATACGTTATACGTCATAGGTTATACGTTATACGTTATACGTTATGCGTTATACGTTATACGTTATACGTTATACGTTATGCGTTATACGTTGTACGATATTCGTTATACGTTATACGTTATTAGTTATACGTTATGCGGTATACGTTATACGTTGTACGTTACATGTTATACGTCATAGGTTATACGTTGAACGTTATACGTTATATGTAGTATGTAACGCGTCATACGTTTTACGATATTCGTTATACGTCTTTCGTTACAAGTTATACGTTATACGTTATACGTTATACGTCATAGGTTATACGTTATACGTTATACGTTATACGTTATACGTTATACATTATACGTTATACGTTATACGTTATACGTTATACGTTATACGTTATACGTTATACGTTATACGTTATACGTTATACGATATACGTTATACGTTATACGTTATACGTTATACGTTATACGTTATACGTTATACGTTATACGTTATACGTTATACGTTATACGTTATACGTTATACGTTATACGTAAGCGTTATACGTTATGCGTTATACGTTATACGTTATACGTTATACGTTATGCGTTATACGTTGTACGATATTCGTTATACGTTATACGTTATTAGTTATACGTTATGCGGTATACGTTATACGTTGTACGTTAAAGTTATACGTCATAGGTTATACGTTGAACGTTATACGTTATATGTAGTATGTAACGCGTCATACGTTTTACGATATTCGTTATACGTCTTTCGTTACAAGTTATACGTTATACGTTATACGTTATACGTTATACGTTATACGTTATACGTTATACGTTATACGTTATACCTTATACGTTATACGTTATACGTTATACGTTATACGTTATACGTTATACGTTATACTTTATACGTTATACGTTATACGTTATACGTTATACGTTATACTTTATACGTTATACGTTATACGTTATAGGTTATACGTTATACGTTATACGTTATACGTTACAAGTTATACGTTATACGTTATACGTTATACGTTACAAGTTATACGTTATACGTAATAGGTTATACGTTGAACGTTATACGTTATACGTAGCATGTAATGCGTCATACGTTTTACGTTATTCGTTATACGTTTTTCGTTACAAGTTATACGTTATACGTTATATGTTATACGTCATAAGTTATACGTTATACGTTATACGTTATGCGTTATACGTTATACGTTATACGTTATACGTTATACGTTATACGTTATACGTTATGCGTTATACGTTGTACGATATTCGTTATACGTTATACGTTATTAGTTATACGTTATATGTTATACGTTATACGTTATACGTTATACGTTATACGTTATACGTTATACGTTATTCGTTATACGTTGTACGTTATACGTTATACGTTATACGTTATACGTTGTACGTTATACGTTATACGTTATACGTTATACATTATACGTTATACGTTATACATTACATGTTATACGTTATACGTTATACGTTATACGTTATACGTTATACGTTATACGTTATACGTTATACGTTATACGTTATACGTTATACGTTATACGTAATACGTTATACGTTATACGTTATACATTACATGTTATACGTTATACATTATACGTTATACGTTATACGTTATACGTTATACGTTGTACGTTATACGTTATACGTTATACGTTATACGTTATTCGTTATACGTTGTACGTTATACGTTATACGTTATACGTTATACATTATACGTTATACGTTATACATTACATGTTATACGTTATACGTTATACGTTATACGTTATACGTTATACGTTGTACGTTATACGTTATACGTTATACGTTATACATTATACGTTATACGTTATACATTACATGTTATACGTTATACGTTATACGTTATACGTTATACGTTATACGTTATACGTTATACGTTATACGTTATACGTTATACGTTATACGTTATACGTTATACGTTATACGTTATACGTTATACGTTATACGTTATACGTTAAACATTACATGTTATACGTTATACATTATACGTTATACGTTATATGTTATACGTTATACGTTATACGTTATACGTTATACGTTATACGTTATACGTTATACGTTATACGTTATACGTTATACATTACATGTTATACGTTATACATTATACGTTATACGTTATATGTTATACGTTATACGTTATACGTTATACGTTATACGTTATACGTTATACGTTATTCGTTATACGTTGTACGTTATACGTTATACGTTATACGTTATACATTATACGTTATACGTTATACATTACATGTTATACGTTATACGTTATACGTTATACGTTATACGTTATACATTATACGTTATAGGTTATACATTACATGTTATACGTTATACGTTATACGTTATACGTTATACGTTATACGTTATACGGTATACGTTATACGTTGTACGTTATACGTTATACGTCATAGGTTATACGTTATACGTTATACGTTATACGTTATACATTATACGTTATACGTTATACGTTATACGTTATACGTTATACGTTATACGTTATACGTTATACGTTATACGTTATACGTTATACGTTATACGTTATACGTTATACGTTATACGTTATACGTTATACGTTATACGTTATACATTATACGTTATGCGTTATACGTTATACGTTATACGTTATACGTTATACATTATACGTTATACGTTATACGTTATACGTTATACGTTATACGTTATACGTTAAACGTTATACGTTATACGTTATACGTTATACGTTATACGTAATACGTTATACGTTATACGTTATACGTTATACGTTATACGTTATACGTTATACGTTATACGTTTTACGATATACGATATACGTTATACGTTATACGTTATACGTTATACGTTATACGTTATACTTTATACGTTATACGTTATACGTCATAGGTTATACGTTATACGTTATACGTTATACGTTATACGTTATACGTCATACGTTATACGTCATACGTTATACGTTATACGTTATACTTTATACGTTATACGTTATACGTTATACGTTATACTTTATACGTTATACGTTATTCGTTATACGTTTTACGTTATACGTTATACGTTATACGTTATACATTATACGTTATACGTTATACATTACATGTTATACGTTATACGTTATACGTTATACGTTATACGTTATACGTTATACGTTATACGTTATACGTTATACGTTATACGTTATACGTTATACGTTATACGTCATACGTTATACGTTATACGTTATACGTTATACGTTATACATTACATGTTGTACGTTATACGTTATACGTTATACGTTATACGTTATACGTTATATGTCATACGTTATACGTCATACGTTATACGTTATACGTTATACGTTATACGGTATACGTTATACGTTATACGTTATTCGTTATACGTTATACGTTATACGTTATACGTTGTACGTTATACGTTATACGTTATACGTTATACGTTATACTTTATACGTTATACGTTATACGTTATACGTTATACGTTATACGTTATACGTTATTCGTTATACGTTTTACGTTATACGTTATACGTTATACGTTATACATTATACGTTATACGTTATACATTACATGTTATACGTTATACGTTATACGTTATACGTTATACGTTATACATTATACGTTATACGTTATACATTACATGTTATACGTTATACGTTATACGTTATACGTCACAGGTTATACGTTATACGTTATACGTTATACGTTATGCATTATACGTTATACGTTATACGTTATACGTTATACGTTATACGTTATACGTTATACGTTATACGTTATACGTTATACGTTATACGTTATACGTTATACATTACATGTTATACATTATACGTTATACGTTATACGTTATACGTTATACGTTATACGTTATACGTTATACGTTATACGTTATGCGTTATTCGTTATACGTTGTACGTTATACGTTATACGTTATACGTTATACATTATACGTTATACGTTATACATTACATGTTATACGCTATACGTTATACGTTATACGTTATACGTTATACGTTATACATTATACGTTATAGGTTATACATTACATGTTATACGTTATACGTTATACGTTATACGTTATACGGTATACGTTATACGTTGTACGTTATACGTTATACGTCATAGGTTATACGTTATACGTTATACGTTATACGTTATACATTATACGTTATACGTTATACGTTATACGTTATACGTTATACGTTATACGTTATACGTTATACGTTATACGTTATACGTTATACGTTATACGTTATACGTTATACGTTATACGTTATACGTTATACGTTATACGTTTTACGATATACGATATACGTTATACGTTATACGTTATACGTTATACGTTATACGTTATACTTTATACGTTATACGTTATACGTCATAGGTTATACGTTATACGTTATACGTTATACGTTATACGTTATACGTTATACGTCATACGTTATACGTCATACGTTATACGTTATACGTTATACGTTATACGTTATGCGTTATACGTTCTACGATATTCGTTATACGTTATACGTTATACGTTATACGCTATACATTATACGTTATACATTACATGTTATACGTTAAACGTTATACGTTATACGTTATACGTTATACATTATACGTTATACGTTATACATTACATGTTATACGTTATACGTTATACGTTATACGTTATACGTTATACATTATACGTTATAGGTTATACATTACATGTTATACGTTATACGTTATACGTTATACGTTATACGGTATACGTTATACGTTGTACGTTATACGTTATACGTCATAGGTTATACGTTATACGTTATACGTTATACGTTATACATTATACGTTATACGTTATACGTTATACGTTATACGTTATACGTTATACGTTATACGTTATACGTTATACGTTATACGTTATACGTTTTGCGTTTTACGTTATTCGTTATATGTTATACGTTATACGATATACGTTATACGTTATACGTTATACGTTATACGTTATACGTTATGCGTTATACGTTCTACGATATTCGTTATACGTTATACGTTATACGTTATACGCTATACATTATACGTTATACATTACATGTTATACGTTAAACGTTATACGTTATACGTTATACGTTATACGTTATACGTTATATGCTATACGTTATACGTTATACGTTATACGTTATACGTTATACGTTATACGTTATACTTAATACGTTATACGTTATACGTTATACGTTATACGTTATACGTTATACGTTATACGTTATACGTTATACGTTATACGTTATAGGTTATACGTTATGCGTTATACGTTATACGTTATTAGTTATACGTTATACGTTATACGTTATACGTTATACGTTATACGTCATAGGTTATACGTTATACGTTATACGTTATGCGTTATACGTTATACGTTATACGTTATACGTTACACGTTATACGTTATACGTTATACGTTATGCGTTATACGTTATACGTTGTTAGTTATACGTTATACGGTATACGTTATACGTTGTACGTTACATGTTATACGTTATACGTTATACGTTATACGATATACGTTATACGTTATACGTTATACGTTATACGTTATACGTTGTACGTTATACACTACACGTTACATGTTATACGTTATACATTATACGTTATACGTTATACGTTATACGTTATACGTTATACGTTATACGTTATACGTTATACGTCATAGGTTATACGTTATATGTTATACGTTATACGTTATACGTTATACGTCATACGTTATACGTTATACGTTATACGTTATACGTTATACGTTATACGTTATACGTTATACGTTATACGTTATACGTTATACGTTATACGTTATACGTTATACGTTATACGTTATACGTTATACGTTATACGTTATACGTTATACATTACATGTTATACGTTATACGTTATACGTTATACGTTATACGTTATACGTTATACGTTATACGTTATACGTTATACGTTATACGTTATACGTTATACGTTATACGTTATACGTTATACGTTATACGTTATACGTTATACGTTATACGTTATACGTTATACGTTATACGTTATACGTTATACGTTATACGTTATACGTTATACGTTATACGTTATACGTTATACGTTATACATTACATGTTGTACGTTATACGTTATACGTTATACGTTATACGTTATACGTTATACGTTGTTAGTTATACGTTATACGGTATACGTTATACGTTGTACGTTACATGTTATACGTTATACGTTATACGTTATACGATATACGTTATACGTTATACGTTATACGTTATACGTTATACGTTGTACGTTATACACTACACGTTACATGTTATACGTTATACATTATACGTTATACGTTATACGTTATACGTTATACGTTATACGTTATACGTTATACGTTATACGTTATACGTCATAGGTTATACGTTATACGTTATACGTCATACGTTATACGTCATACGTTATACGTTATACGTTATACGTTATACGTCATACGTTATACGTCATACGTTATACGTTATACGTTATACGTTATACGTTATACGTTATACGTTATACGTTATACATTACATGTTATACGTTATACGTTATACGTTATACGTTATACGTTATACGTTATACGTTATACGTTATACGTTATACGTTATACGTTATACGTTATACGTTATACGTTATACGTTATACGTTATACGTTATACGTTATACGTTATACGTTATACGTTATACGTTATTCGTTATACGTTGTACGTTATACGTTATACGTTATACGTTATACATTATACGTTATACGTTATACATTACATGTTATACGTTATACGTTATACGTTATACGTTATACGTTATACGTTATACGATATACGTTATACGTTATACGTTATACGTTATACGTTATACGTTATGCGTTATACGTTCTACGATATTCGTTATACGTTATACGTTATACGTTATACGCTATACATTATACGTTATACATTACATGTTATACGTTAAACGTTATACGTTATACGTTATACGTTATACGTTATACGTTATATGCTATACGTTATACGTTATACGTTATACGTTATACGTTATACGTTATACGTTATACTTAATACGTTATACGTTATACGTTATACGTTATACGTTATACGTTATACGTTATACGTTATACGTTATACGTTATACGTTATACGTTATAGGTTATACGTTATACGTTATACGTTATACGTTATTAGTTATACGTTATACGTTATACGTTATACGTTATACGTTATACGTCATAGGTTATACGTTATACGTTATACGTTATGCGTTATACGTTATACGTTATACGTTATACGTTACACGTTATACGTTATACGTTATACGTTATGCGTTATACGTTATACGTTGTTAGTTATACGTTATACGGTATACGTTATACGTTGTACGTTACATGTTATACGTTATACGTTATACGTTATACGATATACGTTATACGTTATACGTTATACGTTATACGTTATACGTTGTACGTTATACACTACACGTTACATGTTATACGTTATACATTATACGTTATACGTTATACGTTATACGTTATACGTTATACGTTATACGTTATACGTTATACGTCATAGGTTATACGTTATATGTTATACGTTATACGTTATACGTTATACGTCATACGTTATACGTTATACGTTATACGTTATACGTTATACGTTATACGTTATACGTTATACGTTATACGTTATACGTTATACGTTATACGTTATACGTTATACGTTATACGTTATACGTTATACGTTATACGTTATACGTTATACGTTATACGTTATACGTTATACGTTATACGTTATACGTTATACGTTATAGGTTATACATTACATGTTATACGTTATACGTTATACGTTATACGTTATACGGTATACGTTATACGTTGTACGTTATACGTTATACGTCATAGGTTATACGTTATATGTTATACGTTATACGTTATACGTTATACGTCATACGTTATACGTTATACGTTATACGTTATACGTTATACGTTATACGTTATAGGTTATACGTTATACGTTATACGTTATACGTTACAAGATATACGTTATACGTCATAGGTTATACGTTGAACGTTATACGTTATACGTAGCATGTAATGCGTCATACGTTTTTCGTTATTCGTTATACGTTTTTCGTTACAAGTTATACGTTATACGTTATACGTTATACGTCATAGGTTGTACGTTATACGTTATACGTTATACGTTATACATTATGCGTTATACGTTTTACGTTATTCGTTATACGTTATACGTTATACGATATACGTTATACGTTATACGTTATACGTTATACGTTATACGTTATACGTTATACGTTATACGTTATACGTCATAGGTTATACGTTATACGTTATACGTTATACGTTATACGTTATACGTTATACGTTATACGTTATACGTTATACGTTATACGTTATACGTCATAGGTTATACGTTATACGTTATACGTTATGCGTTATACGTTATACGTTATACGTTACACGTTATACGTTATACGTTATACGTTATGCGTTATACGTTATACGTTGTTAGTTATACGTTATACGGTATACGTTATACGTTGTACGTTACATGTTATACGTTATACGTTATACGTTATACGATATACGTTATACGTTATACGTTATACGTTATACGTTATACGTTGTACGTTATACACTACACGTTACATGTTATACGTTATACGTTGTACGATATTCGTTATACGTTATACGTTATTAGTTATACGTTATGCGGTATACGTTATACGTTGTACGTTACATGTTATACGTCATAGGTTATACGTTGAACGTTATACGTTATATGTAGTATGTAATGCGTCATACGTTTTACGATATTCGTTATACGTCTTTCGTTACAAGTTATACGTTATACGTTATACGTTATACTTTATACGTTATACGTTATACGTCATAGGTTATACGTTATACGCTATACGTTATACGTTATACGTTATACGTTATACGTCATACGTTATACGTCATACGTTATACGTTATACGTTATACTTTATACGTTATACGTTATACGTTATACGTTATACTTTATACGTTATACGTTATTCGTTATACGTTTTACGTTATACGTTATACGTTATACGTTATACATTATACGTTATACGTTATACATTACATGTTATACGTTATACGTTATACGTTATACGTTATACGTTATACGTTATACGTTATACGTTATACGTTATACGTTATACGTTATACGTTATACGTTATACGTTATACGTTATACGTTATACGTTATACGTTATACGTTATACGTTATACGTTATACGTTATACGTTATACGTTATACATTACATGTTGTACGTTATACGTTATACGTTATACGTTATACGTTATACGTTATACGTCATACGTTATACGTCATACGTTATACGTTATACGTTATACGTTATACGTCATACGTTATACGTCATACGTTATACGTTATACGTTATACGTTATACGTTATACGTTATACGTTATACGTTATACGTTATACGTTATACGTTATACGTTATACGTTGTACGTTATACGTTATACGTTATACGTTATACGTTATACTTTATACGTTATACGTTATACGTTATACGTTATACGTTATACGTTATACGTTATTCGTTATACGTTTTACGTTATACGTTATACGTTATACGTTATACATTATACGTTATACGTTATACATTACATGTTATACGTTATACGTTATACGTTATACGTTATACGTTATACATTATACGTTATACGTTATACATTACATGTTATACGTTATACGTTATACGTTATACGTTATACGTTATACGTTATACGTTATACGTTATACGTTATACGTTATACGTTATACGTTATACGTTATACGTTATACGTTATACGTTATACGTTATACGTTATACGTTATACGTTATACGTTATACGTTATACGTTATTCGTTATACGTTTTACGTTATACGTTATACGTTATACGTTATACATTATACGTTATACGTTATACATTACATGTTATACGTTATACGTTATACGTTATACGTTATACGTTATACATTATACGTTATAGGTTATACATTACATGTTATACGTTATACGTTATACGTTATACGTTATACGGTATACGTTATACGTTGTACGTTATACGTTAAACGTCATAGGTTATACGTTATACGTTATACGTTATGCGTTATACATTATACGTTATACGTTATACGTTATACGTTATACGTTATACGTTATACGTAATACGTTATATGTTATACGTTATACGTTATACGTTATACGTTATACGTTATACGTTATACGTTATACGTTATACGTTATACGTTATACATTATACGTTATGCGTTATACGTTATACGTTATACGTTATACGTTATACATTATACATTACATGTTATACGTTATACGTTATACGTTATACGTTATACGTTATACATTATACGTTATAGGTTATACACTACATGTTATACGTTATACGTTATACGTTATACGTTATACGTTATACGGTATACGTTATACGTTGTACGTTATACGTTATACGTCATAGGTTATACGTTATACGTTATACGTTATGCGTTATACATTATACGTTATACGTTATACGTTATACGTTATACGTTATACGTTATACGTAATACGTTATATGTTATACGTTATACGTTATACGTTATACGTTATACGTTATACGTTATACGTTATACGTTATACGTTATACGTTATACATTATACGTTATGCGTTATACGTTATACGTTATACGTTATACGTTATACATTATACGTTATACGTTATACGTTATACGTTATACGTTATACGTTATACGTTATACGTTATACGTTATACGTTATACGTTGTACGTTATACACTACACGTTACATGTTATACGTTATACATTATACGTTATACGTTTTACGTTATACGTTATACTTAATACGTTATACGTTATACGTTATACGTTATACGTTATACGTTATACGTTATACGTCATAGGTTATACGTTATACGTTATACGTTATGCGTTATACGTTATACGTTATACGTTATACGTTACACGTTATACGTTATACGTTATACGTTATGCGTTATACGTTATACGTTGTTAGTTATACGTTATACGGTATACGTTATACGTTGTACGTTACATGTTATACGTTATACGTTATACGTTATACGATATACGTTATACGTTATACGTTATACGTTATACGTTATACGTTGTACGTTATACACTACACGTTACATGTTATACGTTATACATTATACGTTATACGTTATACGTTATACGTTATACGTTATACGTTATACGTTATACGTTATACGTCATAGGTTATACGTTATATGTTATACGTTATACGTTATACGTTATACGTCATACGTTATACGTTATACGTTATACGTTATACGTTATACGTTATACGTTATACGTTATACGTTATACGTTATACGTTATACGTTATACGTTATACGTTATACGTTATACGTTATACGTTATACGTTATACGTTATACGTTATACGTTATACGTTATACGTTATACGTTATACTTAATACGTTATACGTTATACGTTATACGTTATACGTTATACGTTATACGTTATACGTTATACGTTATACGTTATAGGTTATACGTTATACGTTATACGTTATACGTTACAAGATATACCTTATACGTCATAGGTTATACGTTGAACGTTATACGTTATACGTAGCATGTAATGCGTCATACGTTTTTCGTTATTCGTTATACGTTTTTCGTTACAAGTGATACGTTATACGTTATACGTTATACGTCATAGGTTGTACGTTATACGTTATACGTTATACGTTATACATTATGCGTTATTCGTTTTACGTTATTCGTTATACGTTATACGTTATACGTTATACGTTATACTTTATACGTTATACGTTATACGTTATACGTTATACGTTATACGTTATACGTTATTCGTTATACGTTTTACGATATACGTTATACGTTATACGTTATACATTATACGTTATACGTTATACATTACATGTTATACGTTATACGTTATACGTTATACGTTATACGTTATACATTATACGTTATACGTTATACATTACATGTTATACGTTATACGTTATACGTTATACGTTATACGTTATACGTTATACGTTATACGTTATACGTTATACGTTATACGTTATACGTTATACGTTATACGTTATACGTTATACGTTATACGTTATACGTTATACGTTATACGTTATACGTTATACGTTATACGTCATACGTTATACGTTATACGTTATACTTTATACGTTATACGTTATACGTTGTACGTTATACGTTATACATTATACGTTATACGTTATACATTACATGTTATACGTTATACGTTATACGTTATACGTTATACGGTATACGTTATACGTTGTACGTTATACGTTATACGTCATAGGTTATACGTTATACGTTATACGTTATGCGTTATACATTATACGTTATACGTTATACGTTATACGTTATACGTTATACGTTATACGTAATACGTTATATGTTATACGTTATACGTTATACGTTATACGTTATACGTTATACGTTATACGTTATACGTTATACGTTATACGTTATACATTATACGTTATGCGTTATACGTTATACGTTATACGTTATACGTTATACATTATACATTACATGTTATACGTTATACGTTATACGTTATACGTTATACGTTATACATTATACGTTATAGGTTATACATTACATGTTATACGTTATACGTTATACGTTATACGTTATACGTTATACGGTATACGTTATACGTTGTACGTTATACGTTATACGTCATAGGTTATACGTTATACGTTATACGTTATGCGTTATACATTATACGTTATACGTTATACGTTATACGTTATACGTTATACGTTATACGTAATACGTTATATGTTATACGTTATACGTTATACGTTATACGTTATACGTTATACGTTATACGTTATACGTTATACGTTATACGTTATACATTATACGTTATGCGTTATACGTTATACGTTATACGTTATACGTTATACATTATACGTTATACGTTATACGTTATACGTTATACGTTATACGTTATACGTTATACGTTATACGTTATACGTTATACGTAATACGTTATACGTTATACGTTGTACGTTATACGTTATAAGTTATACGTTATACGTTATACGTTATACGTTATACGTTTTACGATATACGATATAGGTTATACGTTATACGTTATACGTTATACGTTATACGTTACACTTTATACGTTATACGTTATACGTCATAGGTTATACGTTATACGTTATACGTTATACGTTATACGTTATACGTTATACGTCATACGTTATACGTCATACGTTATACGTTATACGTTATACTTTATACGTTATACGTTATACGTTATACGTTATACGTTATACTTTATACGTCATACGTTATTCGTTATACGTTTTACGTTATACGTTATACGTTATACGTTATACATTATACGTTATACGTTATACATTACATGTTATACGTTATACGTTATACGTTATACGTTATACGTTATACGTTATACGTTATACGTTATACGTTATACGTTATACGTTATACGTTATACGTTATACGTTATACGTTATACGTTATACATTACATGTTGTACGCTATACGTTATACGTTATACGTTATACGTTATACGTTATACGTCATACGTTATACGTCATACGTTATACGTTATACGTTATACGTTATACGTTATACGTTATACGTTATACGATATACGTTATATGTTATACGTTATACGTTATACGTTGTACGTTATACGTTATACGTTATACGTTATACGTTATACGTTATACGTTATACTTTATACGTTATACGTTATACGTTATACGTTATACGTTATACGTTATACGTTATACGTTATTCGTTATACGTTTTACGTTATACGTTATACGTTATACGTTATACATTATACGTTATACGTTATACATTACATGTTATACGTTATACGTTATACGTTATACGTCATAGGTTATACGTTATACGTTATACGTTATACGTTATACATTATACGTTATACGTTATACGTTATACGTTATACGTTATACGTTATACGTTATACGTTATACGTTATACGTTATACATTACATGTTATACGTTATACGTTATACGTTATACGTTATACGTTTTACGATATACGATATACGTTATACGTTATACGTTATACGTTATACGTTATACATTATACTTTATACGTTATACGTTATACGTCATAGGTTATACGTTATACGTTTTACGATATACGATATACGTTATACGTTATACGTTATACGTTATACGTTATACTTTATACTTTATACGTTATACGTTATACGTCATAGGTTATACGTTATACGTTATACGTTATACGTTATACGTTATACGTTATACGTTATACGTTATACGTTATACATTATACGTTATACGTTATACGTTATACGTTATACGTTATACGTAATACGTTATACGTTATACGTTATACGTTATACGTAATACGTTATACGTTATACGTTATACGTTATACGTTATACGTTATACGTTATACGTTATACGTTATACGTTTTACGATATACGATATACGTTATACGTTTTGCGATATACGATATACGTTATACGTTATACGTTATACGTTATACGTTAAACGTTATACTTTATACGTTATACGTTATACGACATAGGTTATACGTTATACGTTATACGTTATACGTTATACGTTATACGTCATACGTTATACGTCATACGTTATACGTTATACGTTATACTTTATACGTTATACATTATACGTTATACGTTATACGTTATACGTTATACGTTATACGTTATACGTTATACGTTATACGTTATACGTTATACGTTATACGTTATACGTTATACGTTATACGTTATACGTTATACGTAATACGTTATACGTTATACGTTGTACGTTATACGTTATAAGTTATACGTTATACGTTATACGTTATACGTTATACGTTTTACGATATACGATATAGGTTATACGTTATACGTTATACGTTATACGTTATACGTTACACTTTATACGTTATACGTTATACGTCATAGGTTATACGTTATACGTTATACGTTATACGTTATACGTTATACGTTATACGTCATACGTTATACGTCATACGTTATACGTTATACGTTATACTTTATACGTTATACGTTATACGTTATACGTTATACTTTATACGTCATACGTTATTCGTTATACGTTTTACGTTATACGTTATACGTTATACGTTATACATTATACGTTATACGTTATACATTACATGTTATACGTTATACGTTATACGTTATACGTTATACGTTATACGTTATACGTTATACGTTATACGTTATACGTTATACGTTATACGTTATACGTTATACGTTATACGTTATACGTTATACATTACATGTTGTACGTTATACGTTATACGTTATACGTTATACGTTATACGTTATACGTCATACGTTATACGTCATACGTTATACGTTATACGTTATACGTTATACGTTATACGTTATACGTTATACGTTATACGTTATACGTTATACGTTATACGTTATACGTTATACGTTATACGTTATACGTTATTCGTTATACGTTTTACGTTATACGTTATACGTTATACGTTATACATTATACGTTATACGTTATACATTACATGTTATACGTTATACGTTACACGTTATACGTCATAGGTTATACGTTATACGTTATACGTTATACGTTATACATTATACGTTATACGTTATACGTTATACGTTATACGTTATACGTTATACGTTATACGTTATACGTTATACGTTATACATTACATGTTATACGTTATACGTTATACGTTATACGTTATACGTTTTACGATATACGATATACGTTATAGGTTATACGTTATACGTTATACGTTATACATTATACTTTATACGTTATACGTTATACGTCATAGGTTATACGTTATACGTTTTACGATATACGATATACGTTATACGTTATACGTTATACGTTATACGTTATACTTTATACTTTATACGTTATACGTTATACGTCATAGGTTATACGTTATACGTTATACGTTATACGTTATACGTTATACGTTATACGTTATACGTTATACGTTATACATTATACGTTATACGTTATACGTTATACGTTATACGTTATACGTAATACGTTATACGTTATACGTTATACGTTATACGTAATACGTTATACGTTATACGTTATACGTTATACGTTATACGTTATACGTTATACGTTATACGTTTTACGATATACGATATACGTTATACGTTTTGCGATATACGATATACGTTATACGTTATACGTTATACGTTATACGTTATACGTTAAACGTTATACTTTATACGTTATACGTTATACGACATAGGTTATACGTTATACGTTATACGTTATACGTTATACGTTATACGTTATACGTCATACGTTATACGTCATACGTTATACGTTATACGTTATACTTTATACGTTATACATTATACGTTATACGTTATACGTTATACGTTATACGTTATACGTTATACGTTATACGTTATACGTTATACGTTATACGTTATACGTTATACGTTATACGTTATACGTTATACGTTATACGTTATACGTTATACGTTATACGTTATACGTTATACGTTATACATTATACGTTATGCGTTATACGTTATACGTTATACGTTATACGTTATACATTATACGTTATACGTTATACGTTATACGTTATACGTTATACGTTATACGTTATACGTTATACGTTATACGTTATACGTTATACGTTATACGTTATACGTTATACGTTACACGTTATACGTTATACGTTAAACGTTATACGTTATACGTTATACGTTATACGTTATACGTTATACGTTATACGTTATACATTACCTGTTGTACGTTATACGTTATACGTTATACGTTATACGTTATACGTTATACGTTATACGTTATACGTTATACGTTATACGTTATACGTTATACGTTATACGTTATACGTTATACATTACATGTTATACGTTATACATTATACGTTATACGTTATACGTTATACGTTATACGTTATACGTTATACGTTATACGTCATAGGTTATACGTTATACGTTATACGTTATGCGTTATACGTTATACGTTATACGTTACACGTTATACGTTATACGTTATACGTTATGCGTTATACGTTATACGTTGTTAGTTATACGTTATACGGTATACGTTATACGTTGTACGTTACATGTTATACGTTATACGTTATACGTTATACGATATACGTTATACGTTATACGTTATACGTTATACGTTATACGTTGTACGTTATACACTACACGTTACATGTTATACGTTATACGTTGTACGATATTCGTTATACGTTATACGTTATTAGTTATACGTTATGCGGTATACGTTATACGTTGTACGTTACATGTTATACGTCATAGGTTATACGTTGAACGTTATACGTTATATGTAGTATGTAATGCGTCATACGTTTTACGATATTCGTTATACGTCTTTCGTTACAAGTTATACGTTATACGTTATACGTTATACTTTATACGTTATACGTTATACGTCATAGGTTATACGTTATACGCTATACGTTATACGTTATACGTTATACGTTATACGTCATACGTTATACGTCATACGTTATACGTTAAACGTTATACTTTATACGTTATACGTTATACGTTATACGTTATACTTTATACGTTATACGTTATTCGTTATACGTTTTACGTTATACGTTATACGTTATACGTTATACATTATACGTTATAGGTTATACATTACATGTTATACGTTATACGTTATACGTTATACGTTATACGTTATACGTTATACGTTATACGTTATACGTTATACGTTATACGTTATACGTTATACGTTATACGTTATACGTTATACGTTATACGTTATACGTTATACGTTATACGTTATACGTTATACGTTATACGTTATACGTTATACGTTATACGTTATACGTTATACATTACATGTTGTACGTTATACGTTATACGTTATACGTTATACGTTATACGTTATACGTCATACGTTATACGTCATACGTTATACGTTATACGTTATACGTTATACGTCATACGTTATACGTCATACGTTATACGTTATACGTTATACGTTATACGTTATACGTTATACGTTATACGTTATACGTTATACGTTATACGTTATACGTTATACGTTATACGTTGTACGTTATACGTTATACGTTATACGTTATACGTTATACTTTATACGTTATACGTTATACGTTATACGTTATACGTTATACGTTATACGTTATTCGTTATACGTTTTACGTTATACGTTATACGTTATACGTTATACATTATACGTTATACGTTATACATTACATGTTATACGTTATACGTTATACGTTATACGTTATACGTTATACATTATACGTTATACGTTATACATTACATGTTATACGTTATACGTTATACGTTATACGTTATACGTTATACGTTATACGTTATACGTTATACGTTATACGTTATACGTTATACGTTATACGTTATACGTTATACGTTATACGTTATACGTTATACGTTATACGTTATACGTTATACGTTATACGTTATACGTTATACGTTATTCGTTATACGTTGTACGTTATACGTTATACGTTATACGTTATACATTATACGTTATACGTTATACATTACATGTTATACGTTATACGTTATACGTTATACGTTATACGTTATACATTATACGTTATAGGTTATACATTACATGTTATACGTTATACGTTATACGTTATACGTTATACGGTATACGTTATACGTTGTACGTTATACGTTATACGTCATAGGTTATACGTTATACGTTATACGTAATGCGTTATACATTATACGTTATACGTTATACGTTATACGTTATACGTTATACGTTATACGTAATACGTTATATGTTATACGTTATACGTTATACGTTATACGTTATACGTTATACGTTATACGTTATACGTTATACGTTATACGTTATACGTTATACATTATACGTTATGCGTTATACGTTATACGTTATACGTTATACGTTATACATTATACATTACATGTTATACGTTATACGTTATACGTTATACGTTATACGTTATACATTATACGTTATAGGTTATACATTACATGTTATACGTTATACGTTATACGTTATACGTTATACGGTATACGTTATACGTTGTACGTTATACGTTATACGTCATAGGTTATACGTTATACGTTATACGTTATGCGTTATACATTATACGTTATACGTTATACGTTATACGTTATACGTTATACGTTATACGTAATACGTTATATGTTATACGTTATACGTTATACGTTATACGTTATACGTTATACGTTATACGTTATACGTTATACGTTATACGTTATACGTTATACGTTATACATTATACGTTATGCGTTATACGTTATACGTTATACGTTATACGTTATACATTATACGTTATACGTTATACGTTATACGTTATACGTTATACGTTATACGTTATACGTTATACGTTATACGTTATACGTAATACGTTATACGTTATACGTTATACGTTATACGTTATACGTTATACGTTATACGTTATACGTTATACGTTATACGTTTTACGATATACGATATAGGTTATACGTTATACGTTATACGTTATACGTTATACGTTACACTTTATACGTTATACGTTATACGTCATAGGTTATACGTTATACGTTATACGTTATACGTTATACGTTATACGTTATACGTCATACGTTATACGTCATACGTTATACGTTATACGTTATACTTTATACGTTATACGTTATACGTTATACGTTATACTTTATACGTCATACGTTATTCGTTATACGTTTTACGTTATACGTTATACGTTATACGTTATACATTATACGTTATACGTTATACATTACATGTTATACGTTATACGTTATACGTTATACGTTATACGTTATACGTTATACGTTATACGTTATACGCTATACGTTATACGTTATACGTTATACGTTATACGTTATACGTTATACGTTATACGTTATACGTTATACGTTATACGTTATACGTTATACGTTATACATTATACGTTGTAGGTTATACATTACATGTTATACGTTATACGTTATACGTTATACGTTATACGGTATACGTTATACGTTGTACGTTATACGTTATACGTCATAGGTTATACGTTATACGTTATACGTTATGCGTTATACATTATACGTTATACGTTATACGTTATACGTTATACGTTATACGTAATACGTTATATGTTATACGTTATACGTTATACGTTATACGTTATACGTTATACGTTATACGTTATACGTTATACGTTATACGTTATACATTATACGTTATGCGTTATACGTTATACGTTATACGTTATACGTTATACATTATACATTACATGTTATACGTTATACGTTATACGTTATACGTTATACGTTATACATTATACGTTATAGGTTATACATTACATGTTATACGTTATACGTTATACGTTATACGTTATACGGTATACGTTATACGTTGTACGTTATACGTTATACGTCATAGGTTATACGTTATACGTTATACGTTATGCGTTATACATTATACGTTATACGTTATACGTTATACGTTATACGTTATACGTTATACGTAATACGTTATATGTTATACGTTATACGTTATACGTTATACGTTATACGTTATACGTTATACGTTATACGTTATACGTTATACGTTATACGTTATACGTTATACGTTATACGTTATACGTTATACGTTATACGTTATACGTTATACGTTATACATTACATGTTGTACGTTATACGTTATACGTTATACGTTATACGTTATACGTTATACGTTATACGTTATACGTTATACGTTATACGTTATACGTTATACGTTATACGTTATACGTTATACGTTATACGTAATACGTTATACGTTATACGTTGTACGTTATACGTTATAAGTTATACGTTATACGTTATACGTTATACGTTATACGTTTTACGATATACGATATAGGTTATACGTTATACGTTATACGTTATACGTTATACGTTACACTTTATACGTTATACGTTATACGTCATAGGTTATACGTTATACGTTATACGTTATACGTTATACGTTATACGTTATACGTTATACGTCATACGTTATACGTCATACGTTATACGTTATACGTTATACTTTATACGTTATACGTTATACGTTATACGTTATACTTTATACGTCATACGTTATTCGTTATACGTTTTACGTTATACGTTATACGTTATACGTTATACATTATACGTTATACGTTATACATTACATGTTATACGTTATACGTTATACGTTATACGTTATACGTTATACGTTATACGTTATACGTTATACGTTATACGTTATACGTTATACGTTATACGTTATACGTTATACGTTATACGTTATACATTACATGTTGTACGTTATACGTTATACGTTATACGTTATACGTTATACGTTATACGTCATACGTTATACGTCATACGTTATACGTTATACGTTATACGTTATACGTTATACGTTATACGTTATACGTTATACGTTATACGTTATACGTTATACGTTATACGTTATACGTTATACGTTATACGTTACACGTTATTCGTTATACGTTTTACGTTATACGTTATACGTTATACGTTATACATTATACGTTATACGTTATACATTACATGTTATACGTTATACGTTATACGTTATACGTCATAGGTTATACGTTATACGTTATACGTTATACGTTATACATTATACGTTATACGTTATACGTTATACGTTATACGTTATACGTTATACGTTATACGTTATACGTTATACGTTATACATTACATGTTATACGTTATACGTTATACGTTATACGTTATACGTTTTACGATATACGATATACGTTATAGGTTATACGTTATACGTTATACGTTATACATTATACTTTATACGTTATACGTTATACGTCATAGGTTATACGTTATACGTTTTACGATATACGATATACGTTATACGTTATACGTTATACGTTATACGTTATACTTTATACTTTATACGTTATACGTTATACGTCATAGGTTATACGTTATACGTTATACGTTATACGTTATACGTTATACGTTATACGTTATACGTTATACGTTATACATTATACGTTATACGTTATACGTTATACGTTATACGTTATACGTAATACGTTATACGTTATACGTTATACGTTATACGTAATACGTTATACGTTATACGTTATACGTTATACGTTATACGTTATACGTTATACGTTATACGTTATACGTTTTACGATATACGATATACGTTATACGTTTTGCGATATACGATATACGTTATACGTTATACGTTATACGTTATACGTTAAACGTTATACTTTATACGTTATACGTTATACGACATAGGTTATACGTTATACGTTATACGTTATACGTTATACGTTATACGTCATACGTTATACGTCATACGTTACACGTTATACGTTATACGTTAAACGTTATACGTTATACGTTATACGTTATACGTTATACGTTATACGTTATACTTTATACTTTATACGTTATACGTTATACGTCATAGGTTATACGTTATACGTTATACGTTATACGTTATACGTTATACGTTATACGTTATACGTTATACGTTATACTTTATACGTTATACATTATACGTTATACGTTATACGTTATACGTTATACGTTATACGTTATACGTTATACGTTATACGTTATACGTTATACGTTATACGTTATACGTTATACGTTATACGTTATACGTTATACGTTATACGTTATACGTTATACGTTATACGTTATACGTTATACATTATACGTTATGCGTTATACGTTATACGTTATACGTTATACGTTATACATTATACGTTATACGTTATACGTTATACGTTATACGTTATACGTTATACGTTATACGTTATACGTTATACGTTATACGTTATACGTTATACGTTATACGTTATACGTTACACGTTATACGTTATACGTTAAACGTTATACGTTATACGTTATACGTTATACGTTATACGTTATACGTTATACGTTATACATTACCTGTTGTACGTTATACGTTATACGTTATACGTTATACGTTATACGTTATACGTTATACGTTATACGTTATACGTTATACGTTATACGTTATACGTTATACGTTATACGTTATACGTTATACGTTATACATTACATGTTATACGTTATACATTATACGTTATACGTTATACGTTATACGTTATACGTTATACGTTATACGTTATACGTCATAGGTTATACGTTATACGTTATACGTTATGCGTTATACGTTATACGTTATACGTTACACGTTATACGTTATACGTTATACGTTATGCGTTATACGTTATACGTTGTTAGTTATACGTTATACGGTATACGTTATACGTTGTACGTTACATGTTATACGTTATACGTTATACGTTATACGATATACGTTATACGTTATACGTTATACGTTATACGTTATACGTTGTACGTTATACACTACACGTTACATGTTATACGTTATACGTTGTACGATATTCGTTATACGTTATACGTTATTAGTTATACGTTATGCGGTATACGTTATACGTTGTACGTTACATGTTATACGTCATAGGTTATACGTTGAACGTTATACGTTATATGTAGTATGTAATGCGTCATACGTTTTACGATATTCGTTATACGTCTTTCGTTACAAGTTATACGTTATACGTTATACGTTATACTTTATACGTTATACGTTATACGTCATAGGTTATACGTTATACGCTATACGTTATACGTTATACGTTATACGTTATACGTCATACGTTATACGTCATACGTTATACGTTATACGTTATACTTTATACGTTATACGTTATACGTTATACGTTATACTTTATACGTTATACGTTATTCGTTATACGTTTTACGTTATACGTTATACGTTATACGTTATACATTATACGTTATACGTTATACATTACATGTTATACGTTATACGTTATACGTTATACGTTATACGTTATACGTTATACGTTATACGTTATACGTTATACGTTATACGTTATACGTTATACGTTATACGTTATACGTTATACGTTATACGTTATACGTTATACGTTATACGTTATACGTTATACGTTATACGTTATACGTTATACGTTATACATTACATGTTGTACGTTATACGTTATACGTTATACGTTATACGTTATACGTTATACGTTATACGTCATACGTTATACGTCATACGTTATACGTTATACGTTATACGTTATACGTCATACGTTATACGTCATACGTTATACGTTATACGTTATACGTTATACGTTATACGTTATACGTTATACGTTATACGTTATACGTTATACGTTATACGTTATACGTTATACGTTGTACGTTATACGTTATACGTTATACGTTATACGTTATACTTTATACGTTATACGTTATACGTTATACGTTATACGTTATACGTTATACGTTATTCGTTATACGTTTTACGTTATACGTTATACGTTATACGTTATACATTATACGTTATACGTTATACATTACATGTTATACGTTATACGTTATACGTTATACGTTATACGTTATACATTATACGTTATACGTTATACATTACATGTTATACGTTATACGTTATACGTTATACGTTATACGTTATACGTTATACGTTATACGTTATACGTTATACGTTATACGTTATACGTTATACGTTATACGTTATACGTTATACGTTATACGTTATACGTTATACGTTATACGTTATACGTTATACGTTATACGTTATACGTTATACGTTATACGTTATACGTTATACGTTATTCGTTATACGTTGTACGTTATACGTTATACGTTATACGTTATACATTATACGTTATACGTTATACATTACATGTTATACGTTATACGTTATACGTTATACGTTATACGTTATACATTATACGTTATAGGTTATACATTACATGTTATACGTTATACGTTATACGTTATACGTTATACGGTATACGTTATACGTTGTACGTTATACGTTATACGTCATAGGTTATACGTTATACGTTATACGTTATGCGTTATACATTATACGTTATACGTTATACGTTATACGTTATACGTTATACGTTATACGTAATACGTTATATGTTATACGTTATACGTTATACGTTATACGTTATACGTTATACGTTATACGTTATACGTTATACGTTATACGTTATACGTTATACATTATACGTTATGCGTTATACGTTATACGTTATACGTTATACGTTATACATTATACATTACATGTTATACGTTATACGTTATACGTTATACGTTATACGTTATACATTATACGTTATAGGTTATACATTACATGTTATACGTTATACGTTATACGTTATACGTTATACGGTATACGTTATACGTTGTACGTTATACGTTATACGTCATAGGTTATACGTTATACGTTATACGTTATGCGTTATACATTATACGTTATACGTTATACGTTATACGTTATACGTTATACGTTATACGTAATACGTTATATGTTATACGTTATACGTTATACGTTATACGTTATACGTTATACGTTATACGTTATACGTTATACGTTATACGTTATACGTTATACGTTATACATTATACGTTATGCGTTATACGTTATACGTTATACGTTATACGTTATACATTATACGTTATACGTTATACGTTATACGTTATACGTTATACGTTATACGTTATACGTTATACGTTATACGTTATACGTAATACGTTATACGTTATACGTTATACGTTATACGTTATACGTTATACGTTATACGTTATACGTTATACGTTATACGTTATACGTTATACGTTATACGTTTTACGATATACGATATAGGTTATACGATATAGGTTATACGTTATACGTTATACGTTATACGTTATACGTTACACTTTATACGTTATACGTTATACGTCATAGGTTATACGTTATACGTTATACGTTATACGTTATACGTTATACGTTATACGTCATACGTTATACGTCATACGTTATACGTTATACGTTATACTTTATACGTTATACGTTATACGTTATACGTTATACTTTATACGTCATACGTTATTCGTTATACGTTTTACGTTATACGTTATACGTTATACGTTATACATTATACGTTATACGTTATACATTACATGTTATACGTTATACGTTATACGTTATACGTTATACGTTATACGTTATACGTTATACGTTATACGCTATACGTTATACGTTATACGTTATACGTTATACGTTATACGTTATACGTTATACGTTATACGTTATACGTTATACGTTATACGTTATACGTTATACGTTATACGTTATACGTTATACGTTATACGTTATTCGTTATACGTTGTACGTTATACGTTATACGTTATACGTTATACATTATACGTTATACGTTATACATTACATGTTATACGTTATACGTTATACGTTATACGTTATACGTTATACGTTATACATTATACGTTGTAGGTTATACATTACATGTTATACGTTATACGTTATACGTTATACGTTATACGGTATACGTTATACGTTGTACGTTATACGTTATACGTCATAGGTTATACGTTATACGTTATACGTTATGCGTTATACATTATACGTTATACGTTATACGTTATACGTTATACGTTATACGTTATACGTAATACGTTATATGTTATACGTTATACGTTATACGTTATACGTTATACGTTATACGTTATACGTTATACGTTATACGTTATACGTTATACATTATACGTTATGCGTTATACGTTATACGTTATACGTTATACGTTATACATTATACATTACATGTTATACGTTATACGTTATACGTTATACGTTATACGTTATACATTATACGTTATAGGTTATACATTACATGTTATACGTTATACGTTATACGTTATACGTTATACGGTATACGTTATACGTTGTACGTTATACGTTATACGTCATAGGTTATACGTTATACGTTATACGTTATGCGTTATACATTATACGTTATACATTATACGTTATACGTTATACGTTATACGTTATACGTAATACGTTATATGTTATACGTTATACGTTATACGTTATACGTTATACGTTATACGTTATACGTTATACGTTATACGTTATACGTTA
Source organism: Ptiloglossa arizonensis (assembly GCF_051014685.1). Lineage (NCBI taxonomy): Eukaryota > Metazoa > Arthropoda > Insecta > Hymenoptera > Colletidae > Ptiloglossa > Ptiloglossa arizonensis. The sequence continues at coordinate 17,757 of NW_027478744.1, read as the reverse complement.
TACGTTATACGTTATACATTATACGTTATGCGTTATACGTTATACGTTATACGTTATACGTTATACATTATACGTTATACGTTATACGTTATACGTTATACGTTATACGTTATACGTTATACGTTATACGTTATACGTTATACGTAATACGTTATACGTTATACGTTATACGTTATACGTTATACGTTATACGTTATACGTTATACGTTATACGTTATACGTTATACGTTTTACGATATACGATATAGGTTATACGTTATACGTTATACGTTATACGTTATACGTTACACTTTATACGTTATACGTTATACGTCATAGGTTATACGTTATACGTTATACGTTATACGTTATACGTTATACGTTATACGTCATACGTTATACGTCATACGTTATACGTTATACGTTATACTTTATACGTTGTACGTTATACGTTATACGTTATACTTTATACGTCATACGTTATTCGTTATAGGTTTTACGTTATACGTTATACGTTATTCGTTATACGTTATACGTTATTCGTTATACGTTGTACGTTATACGTTATACGTTATACGTTATACGTTATACGTTATACGTTATACTTTATACGTTATACGTTATACGTTATACGTTATACGTTATACGTTATACGTTGTACGTTATACGTTATACGTTATACGTTATACGTTATACGTTATACGTTATACTTTATACGTTATACGTTATACGTTATACGTTATACGTTATACGTTATACGTTATACGTTATTCGTTATACGTTTTACGTTATACGTTATACGTTATACGTTATACATTATACGTTATACGTTATACATTACATGTTATACGTTATACGTTATACGTTATACGTTATACGTCATAGGTTATACGTTATACGTTATACGTTATACGTTATACATTATACGTTATACGTTATACGTTATACGTTATACGTTATACATTATACTTTATACGTTATACGTTATACGTCATAGGTTATACGTTATACGTTATACGTTATACGTTATACGTTATACGTCATACGTTATACGTCATACGTTATACGTTATACGTTATACGTTATACGTTATACGTTATACGTTATACGTTATACATTATACGTTATACGTTATACATTACATGTTATACGTTATACGTTATACGTTATACGTCATAGGTTATACGTTATACGTTATACGTTATACGTTATACATTATACGTTATACGTTATACGTTATACATTATACGTTATACGTTATACATTACATGTTATACGTTATACGTTATACGTTATACGTCATAGGTTATACGTTATACGTTATACGTTATACGTTATACATTATACGTTATACGTTATACGTTATACGTTATACGTTATACGTTATACGTTATACGTTATACATTACATGTTATACGTTATACGTTATACGTTATACGTTATACGTTTTACGATATACGATATACGTTATACGTTATACGTTATACGTTATACGTTATACATTATACTTTATACGTTATACGTTATACGTCATAGGTTATACGTTATACGTTATACGTTATACGTTATACGTTATACGTCATACGTTATACGTCATACGTTATACGTTATACGTTATACGTTATACGTTATACGTTATACATTATACGCTATACGTTATACATTACATGTTATACGTTATACGTTATACGTTATACGTTGTACGTTATACGTTATACGTCATAGGTTATACGTTATACGTTATACTTTATACGTTATACGTTATACGTTATACGTTATACGTTATACGTTATACGTTATACGTTATACATTACCTGTTGTACGTTATACGTTATACGTTATACGTTATACGTTATACGTTATACGTTATACGTTATACGTTATACGTTATACGTTATACGTTATACGTTATACGTTATACATTACATGTTATACGTTATACATTATACGTTATACGTTATACGTTATACGTTATACGTTATACGTTATACGTTATACGTCATAGGTTATACGTTATACGTTATACGTTATGCGTTATACGTTATACGTTATACGTTACACGTTATACGTTATACGTTATACGTTATGCGTTATACGTTATACCTTGTTAGTTATACGTTATACGGTATACGTTATACGTTGTACGTTACATGTTATACGTTATACGTTATACGTTATACGATATACGTTATACGTTATACGTTATACGTCATACGTTATACGTCATACGTTATACGTTATACGTTATACTTTATACGTTATACGTTATACGTTATACGTTATACTTTATACGTCATACGTTATTCGTTATACGTTTTACGTTATACGTTATACGTTATTCGTTATACGTTATACGTTATTCGTTATACGTTGTACGTTATACGTTATACGTTATACGTTATACGTTATACGTTATACGTTATACTTTATACGTTATACGTTATACGTTATACGTTATACGTTATACGTTATACGTTGTACGTTATACGTTATACGTTATACGTTATACGTTATACGTTATACGTTATACTTTATACGTTATACGTTATACGTTATACGTTATACGTTATACGTTATACGTTATACGTTATTCGTTATACGTTTTACGTTATACGTTATACGTTATACGTTATACATTATACGTTATACGTTATACATTACATGTTATACGTTATACGTTATACGTTATACGTTATACGTCATAGGTTATACGTTATACGTTATACGTTATACGTTATACATTATACGTTATACGTTATACGTTATACGTTATACGTTATACATTATACTTTATACGTTATACGTTATACGTCATAGGTTATACGTTATACGTTATACGTTATACGTTATACGTTATACGTCATACGTTATACGTCATACGTTATACGTTATACGTTATACGTTATACGTTATACGTTATACGTTATACGTTATACATTATACGTTATACGTTATACATTACATGTTATACGTTATACGTTATACGTTATACGTCATAGGTTATACGTTATACGTTATACGTTATACGTTATACATTATACGTTATACGTTATACGTTATACATTATACGTTATACGTTATACATTACATGTTATACGTTATACGTTATACGTTATACGTCATAGGTTATACGTTATACGTTATACGTTATACGTTATACATTATACGTTATACGTTATACGTTATACGTTATACGTTATACGTTATACGTTATACGTTATACATTACATGTTATACGTTATACGTTATACGTTATACGTTATACGTTTTACGATATACGATATACGTTATACGTTATACGTTATACGTTATACGTTATACATTATACTTTATACGTTATACGTTATACGTCATAGGTTATACGTTATACGTTATACGTTATACGTTATACGTTATACGTCATACGTTATACGTCATACGTTATACGTTATACGTTATACGTTATACGTTATACGTTATACATTATACGCTATACGTTATACATTACATGTTATACGTTATACGTTATACGTTATACGTTGTACGTTATACGTTATACGTCATAGGTTATACGTTATACGTTATACTTTATACGTTATACGTTATACGTTATACGTTATACGTTATACGTTATACGTTATACGTTATACATTACCTGTTGTACGTTATACGTTATACGTTATACGTTATACGTTATACGTTATACGTTATACGTTATACGTTATACGTTATACGTTATACGTTATACGTTATACGTTATACGTTATACGTTATACATTACATGTTATACGTTATACATTATACGTTATACGTTATACGTTATACGTTATACGTTATACGTTATACGTTATACGTCATAGGTTATACGTTATACGTTATACGTTATGCGTTATACGTTATACGTTATACGTTACACGTTATACGTTATACGTTATACGTTATGCGTTATACGTTATACCTTGTTAGTTATACGTTATACGGTATACGTTATACGTTGTACGTTACATGTTATACGTTATACGTTATACGTTATACGATATACGTTATACGTTATACGTTATACGTTATACGTTATACGTTGTACGTTATACACTACACGTTACATGTTATACGTTATACGTTGTACGATATTCGTTATACGTTATACGTTATTAGTTATACGTTATGCGGTATACGTTATACGTTGTACGTTACATGTTATACGTCATAGGTTAAACGTTGAACGTTATACGTTATATGTAGTATGTAATGCGTCATACGTTTTACGATATTCGTTATACGTCTTTCGTTACAAGTTATACGTTATACGTTATACGTTATACTTTATACGTTATACGTTATACGTCATAGGTTATACGTTATACGCTATACGTTATACGTTATACGTTATACGTTATACGTCATACGTTATACGTCATACGTTATACGTTATACGTTATACTTTATACGTTATACGTTATACGTTATACGTTATACTTTATACGTTATACGTTATTCGTTATACGTTTTACGTTATACGTTATACGTTATACGTTATACATTATACGTTATACGTTATACATTACATGTTATACGTTATACGTTATACGTTATACGTTATACGTTATACGTTATACGTTATACGTTATACGTTATACGTTATACGTTATACGTTATACGTTATACGTTATACGTTATACGTTATACGTTATACGTTATACGTTATACGTTATACGTTATACGTTATACGTTATACGTTATACGTTATACGTTATACATTACATGTTGTACGTTATACGTTATACGTTATACGTTATACGTTATACGTTATACGTCATACGTTATACGTCATACGTTATACGTTATACGTTATACGTTATACGTCATACGTTATACGTCATACGTTATACGTTATACGTTATACGTTATACGTTATACGTTATACGTTATACGTTATACGTTATACGTTATACGTTATACGTTATACGTTATACGTTGTACGTTATACGTTATACGTTATACGTTATACGTTATACTTTATACGTTATACGTTATACGTTATACGTTATACGTTATACGTTATACGTTATTCGTTATACGTTTTACGTTATACGTTATACGTTATACGTTATACATTATACGTTATACGTTATACATTACATGTTATACGTTATACGTTATACGTTATACGTTATACGTTATACATTATACGTTATACGTTATACATTACATGTTATACGTTATACGTTATACGTTATACGTTATACGTTATACGTTATACGTTATACGTTATACGTTATACGTTATACGTTATACGTTATACGTTATACGTTACACGTTATACGTTATACGTTATACGTTATACGTTATACGTTATACGTTATACGTTATACGTTATACGTTATTCGTTATACGTTGTACGTTATACGTTATACGTTATACGTTATACATTATACGTTATACGTTATACATTACATGTTATACGTTATACGTTATACGTTATACGTTATACGTTATACATTATACGTTATAGGTTATACATTACATGTTATACGTTATACGTTATACGTTATACGTTATACGGTATACGTTATACGTTGTACGTTATACGTTATACGTCATAGGTTATACGTTATACGTTATACGTTATGCGTTATACATTATACGTTATACGTTATACGTTATACGTTATACGTTATACGTTATACGTAATACGTTATATGTTATACGTTATACGTTATACGTTATACGTTATACGTTATACGTTATACGTTATACGTTATACGTTATACGTTATACGTTATACATTATACGTTATGCGTTATACGTTATACGTTATACGTTATACGTTATACATTATACATTACATGTTATACGTTATACGTTATACGTTATACGTTATACGTTATACATTATACGTTATAGGTTATACATTACATGTTATACGTTATACGTTATACGTTATACGTTATACGGTATACGTTATACGTTGTACGTTATACGTTATACGTCATAGGTTATACGTTATACGTTATACGTTATGCGTTATACATTATACGTTATACGTTATACGTTATACGTTATACGTTATACGTTATACGTAATACGTTATATGTTATACGTTATACGTTATACGTTATACGTTATACGTTATACGTTATACGTTATACGTTATACGTTATACGTTATACGTTATACGTTATACATTATACGTTATGCGTTATACGTTATACGTTATACGTTATACGTTATACATTATACGTTATACGTTATACGTTATACGTTATACGTTATACGTTATACGTTATACGTTATACGTTATACGTTATACGTAATACGTTATACGTTATACGTTATACGTTATACGTTATACGTTATACGTTATACGTTATACGTTATACGTTATACGTTATACGTTATACGTTATACGTAATACGTTATATGTTATACGTTATACGTTATACGTTATACGTTATACGTTATACGTTATACGTTATACGTTATACGTTATACGTTATACATTATACGTTATGCGTTATACGTTATACGTTATACGTTATACGTTATACATTATACATTACATGTTATACGTTATACGTTATACGTTATACGTTATACGTTATACATTATACGTTATAGGTTATACATTACATGTTATACGTTATACGTTATACGTTATACGTTATACGGTATACGTTATACGTTGTACGTTATACGTTATACGTCATAGGTTATACGTTATACGTTATACGTTATGCGTTATACATTATACGTTATACATTATACGTTATACGTTATACGTTATACGTTATACGTAATACGTTATATGTTATACGTTATACGTTATACGTTATACGTTATACGTTATACGTTATACGTTATACGTTATACGTTATACGTTATACGTTATACGTTATACATTATACGTTATGCGTTATACGTTATACGTTATACGTTATACGTTATACATTATACGTTATACGTTATACGTTATACGTTATACGTTATACGTTATACGTTATACGTTATACGTTATACGTTATACGTAATACGTTATACGTTATACGTTATACGTTATACGTTATACGTTATACGTTATACGTTATACGTTATACGTTTTACGATATACGATATAGGTTATACGTTATACGTTATACGTTATACGTTATACGTTACACTTTATACGTTATACGTTATACGTCATAGGTTATACGTTATACGTTATACGTTATACGTTATACGTTATACGTTATACGTCATACGTTATACGTCATACGTTATACGTTATACGTTATACTTTATACGTTATACGTTATACGTTATACGTTATACTTTATACGTCATACGTTATTCGTTATACGTTTTACGTTATACGTTATACGTTATTCGTTATACGTTATACGTTATTCGTTATACGTTGTACGTTATACGTTATACGTTATACGTTATACGTTATACGTTATACGTTATACTTTATACGTTATACGTTATACGTTATACGTTATACGTTATACGTTATACGTTGTACGTTATACGTTATACGTTATACGTTATACGTTATACGTTATACGTTATACTTTATACGTTATACGTTATACGTTATACGTTATACGTTATACGTTATACGTTATACGTTATTCGTTATACGTTTTACGTTATACGTTATACGTTATACGTTATACATTATACGTTATACGTTATACATTACATGTTATACGTTATACGTTATACGTTATACGTTATACGTCATAGGTTATACGTTATACGTTATACGTTATACGTTATACATTATACGTTATACGTTATACGTTATACGTTATACGTTATACATTATACTTTATACGTTATACGTTATACGTCATAGGTTATACGTTATACGTTATACGTTATACGTTATACGTTATACGTCATACGTTATACGTCATACGTTATACGTTATACGTTATACGTTATACGTTATACGTTATACGTTATACGTTATACATTATACGTTATACGTTATACATTACATGTTATACGTTATACGTTATACGTTATACGTCATAGGTTATACGTTATACGTTATACGTTATACGTTATACATTATACGTTATACGTTATACGTTATACATTATACGTTATACGTTATACATTACATGTTATACGTTATACGTTATACGTTATACGTCATAGGTTATACGTTATACGTTATACGTTATACGTTATACATTATACGTTATACGTTATACGTTATACGTTATACGTTATACGTTATACGTTATACGTTATACATTACATGTTATACGTTATACGTTATACGTTATACGTTATACGTTTTACGATATACGATATACGTTATACGTTATACGTTATACGTTATACGTTATACATTATACTTTATACGTTATACGTTATACGTCATAGGTTATACGTTATACGTTATACGTTATACGTTATACGTTATACGTCATACGTTATACGTCATACGTTATACGTTATACGTTATACGTTATACGTTATACGTTATACATTATACGCTATACGTTATACATTACATGTTATACGTTATACGTTATACGTTATACGTTGTACGTTATACGTTATACGTCATAGGTTATACGTTATACGTTATACTTTATACGTTATACGTTATACGTTATACGTTATACGTTATACGTTATACGTTATACGTTATACATTACCTGTTGTACGTTATACGTTATACGTTATACGTTATACGTTATACGTTATACGTTATACGTTATACGTTATACGTTATACGTTATACGTTATACGTTATACGTTATACGTTATACGTTATACATTACATGTTATACGTTATACATTATACGTTATACGTTATACGTTATACGTTATACGTTATACGTTATACGTTATACGTCATAGGTTATACGTTATACGTTATACGTTATGCGTTATACGTTATACGTTATACGTTACACGTTATACGTTATACGTTATACGTTATGCGTTATACGTTATACCTTGTTAGTTATACGTTATACGGTATACGTTATACGTTGTACGTTACATGTTATACGTTATACGTTATACGTTATACGATATACGTTATACGTTATACGTTATACGTCATACGTTATACGTCATACGTTATACGTTATACGTTATACTTTATACGTTATACGTTATACGTTATACGTTATACTTTATACGTCATACGTTATTCGTTATACGTTTTACGTTATACGTTATACGTTATTCGTTATACGTTATACGTTATTCGTTATACGTTGTACGTTATACGTTATACGTTATACGTTATACGTTATACGTTATACGTTATACTTTATACGTTATACGTTATACGTTATACGTTATACGTTATACGTTATACGTTGTACGTTATACGTTATACGTTATACGTTATACGTTATACGTTATACGTTATACTTTATACGTTATACGTTATACGTTATACGTTATACGTTATACGTTATACGTTATACGTTATTCGTTATACGTTTTACGTTATACGTTATACGTTATACGTTATACATTATACGTTATACGTTATACATTACATGTTATACGTTATACGTTATACGTTATACGTTATACGTCATAGGTTATACGTTATACGTTATACGTTATACGTTATACATTATACGTTATACGTTATACGTTATACGTTATACGTTATACATTATACTTTATACGTTATACGTTATACGTCATAGGTTATACGTTATACGTTATACGTTATACGTTATACGTTATACGTCATACGTTATACGTCATACGTTATACGTTATACGTTATACGTTATACGTTATACGTTATACGTTATACGTTATACATTATACGTTATACGTTATACATTACATGTTATACGTTATACGTTATACGTTATACGTCATAGGTTATACGTTATACGTTATACGTTATACGTTATACATTATACGTTATACGTTATACGTTATACATTATACGTTATACGTTATACATTACATGTTATACGTTATACGTTATACGTTATACGTCATAGGTTATACGTTATACGTTATACGTTATACGTTATACATTATACGTTATACGTTATACGTTATACGTTATACGTTATACGTTATACGTTATACGTTATACATTACATGTTATACGTTATACGTTATACGTTATACGTTATACGTTTTACGATATACGATATACGTTATACGTTATACGTTATACGTTATACGTTATACATTATACTTTATACGTTATACGTTATACGTCATAGGTTATACGTTATACGTTATACGTTATACGTTATACGTTATACGTCATACGTTATACGTCATACGTTATACGTTATACGTTATACGTTATACGTTATACGTTATACATTATACGCTATACGTTATACATTACATGTTATACGTTATACGTTATACGTTATACGTTGTACGTTATACGTTATACGTCATAGGTTATACGTTATACGTTATACTTTATACGTTATACGTTATACGTTATACGTTATACGTTATACGTTATACGTTATACGTTATACATTACCTGTTGTACGTTATACGTTATACGTTATACGTTATACGTTATACGTTATACGTTATACGTTATACGTTATACGTTATACGTTATACGTTATACGTTATACGTTATACGTTATACGTTATACATTACATGTTATACGTTATACATTATACGTTATACGTTATACGTTATACGTTATACGTTATACGTTATACGTTATACGTCATAGGTTATACGTTATACGTTATACGTTATGCGTTATACGTTATACGTTATACGTTACACGTTATACGTTATACGTTATACGTTATGCGTTATACGTTATACCTTGTTAGTTATACGTTATACGGTATACGTTATACGTTGTACGTTACATGTTATACGTTATACGTTATACGTTATACGATATACGTTATACGTTATACGTTATACGTTATACGTTATACGTTGTACGTTATACACTACACGTTACATGTTATACGTTATACGTTGTACGATATTCGTTATACGTTATACGTTATTAGTTATACGTTATGCGGTATACGTTATACGTTGTACGTTACATGTTATACGTCATAGGTTAAACGTTGAACGTTATACGTTATATGTAGTATGTAATGCGTCATACGTTTTACGATATTCGTTATACGTCTTTCGTTACAAGTTATACGTTATACGTTATACGTTATACTTTATACGTTATACGTTATACGTCATAGGTTATACGTTATACGCTATACGTTATACGTTATACGTTATACGTTATACGTCATACGTTATACGTCATACGTTATACGTTATACGTTATACTTTATACGTTATACGTTATACGTTATACGTTATACTTTATACGTTATACGTTATTCGTTATACGTTTTACGTTATACGTTATACGTTATACGTTATACATTATACGTTATACGTTATACATTACATGTTATACGTTATACGTTATACGTTATACGTTATACGTTATACGTTATACGTTATACGTTATACGTTATACGTTATACGTTATACGTTATACGTTATACGTTATACGTTATACGTTATACGTTATACGTTATACGTTATACGTTATACGTTATACGTTATACGTTATACGTTATACGTTATACGTTATACATTACATGTTGTACGTTATACGTTATACGTTATACGTTATACGTTATACGTTATACGTCATACGTTATACGTCATACGTTATACGTTATACGTTATACGTTATACGTCATACGTTATACGTCATACGTTATACGTTATACGTTATACGTTATACGTTATACGTTATACGTTATACGTTATACGTTATACGTTATACGTTATACGTTATACGTTATACGTTGTACGTTATACGTTATACGTTATACGTTATACGTTATACTTTATACGTTATACGTTATACGTTATACGTTATACGTTATACGTTATACGTTATTCGTTATACGTTTTACGTTATACGTTATACGTTATACGTTATACATTATACGTTATACGTTATACATTACATGTTATACGTTATACGTTATACGTTATACGTTATACGTTATACATTATACGTTATACGTTATACATTACATGTTATACGTTATACGTTATACGTTATACGTTATACGTTATACGTTATACGTTATACGTTATACGTTATACGTTATACGTTATACGTTATACGTTATACGTTACACGTTATACGTTATACGTTATACGTTATACGTTATACGTTATACGTTATACGTTATACGTTATACGTTATTCGTTATACGTTGTACGTTATACGTTATACGTTATACGTTATACATTATACGTTATACGTTATACATTACATGTTATACGTTATACGTTATACGTTATACGTTATACGTTATACATTATACGTTATAGGTTATACATTACATGTTATACGTTATACGTTATACGTTATACGTTATACGGTATACGTTATACGTTGTACGTTATACGTTATACGTCATAGGTTATACGTTATACGTTATACGTTATGCGTTATACATTATACGTTATACGTTATACGTTATACGTTATACGTTATACGTTATACGTAATACGTTATATGTTATACGTTATACGTTATACGTTATACGTTATACGTTATACGTTATACGTTATACGTTATACGTTATACGTTATACGTTATACATTATACGTTATGCGTTATACGTTATACGTTATACGTTATACGTTATACATTATACATTACATGTTATACGTTATACGTTATACGTTATACGTTATACGTTATACATTATACGTTATAGGTTATACATTACATGTTATACGTTATACGTTATACGTTATACGTTATACGGTATACGTTATACGTTGTACGTTATACGTTATACGTCATAGGTTATACGTTATACGTTATACGTTATGCGTTATACATTATACGTTATACGTTATACGTTATACGTTATACGTTATACGTTATACGTAATACGTTATATGTTATACGTTATACGTTATACGTTATACGTTATACGTTATACGTTATACGTTATACGTTATACGTTATACGTTATACGTTATACGTTATACATTATACGTTATGCGTTATACGTTATACGTTATACGTTATACGTTATACATTATACGTTATACGTTATACGTTATACGTTATACGTTATACGTTATACGTTATACGTTATACGTTATACGTTATACGTAATACGTTATACGTTATACGTTATACGTTATACGTTATACGTTATACGTTATACGTTATACGTTATACGTTATACGTTTTACGATATACGATATAGGTTATACGTTATACGTTATACGTTATACGTTATACGTTACACTTTATACGTTATACGTTATACGTCATAGGTTATACGTTATACGTTATACGTTATACGTTATACGTTATACGTTATACGTCATACGTTATACGTCATACGTTATACGTTATACGTTATACTTTATACGTTATACGTTATACGTTATACGTTATACTTTATACGTCATACGTTATTCGTTATACGTTTTACGTTATACGTTATACGTTATACGTTATACATTATACGTTATACGTTATACATTACATGTTATACGTTATACGTTATACGTTATACGTTATACGTTATACGTTATACGTTATACGTTATACGCTATACGTTATACGTTATACGTTATACGTTATACGTTATACGTTATACGTTATACGTTATACGTTATACGTTATACGTTATACGTTATACGTTATACGTTATACGTTATACGTTATACGTTATACGTTATTCGTTATACGTTGTACGTTATACGTTATACGTTATACGTTATACATTATACGTTATACGTTATACATTACATGTTATACGTTATACGTTATACGTTATACGTTATACGTTATACGTTATACATTATACGTTGTAGGTTATACATTACATGTTATACGTTATACGTTATACGTTATACGTTATACGGTATACGTTATACGTTGTACGTTATACGTTATACGTCATAGGTTATACGTTATACGTTATACGTTATGCGTTATACATTATACGTTATACGTTATACGTTATACGTTATACGTTATACGTTATACGTAATACGTTATATGTTATACGTTATACGTTATACGTTATACGTTATACGTTATACGTTATACGTTATACGTTATACGTTATACGTTATACATTATACGTTATGCGTTATACGTTATACGTTATACGTTATACGTTATACATTATACATTACATGTTATACGTTATACGTTATACGTTATACGTTATACGTTATACATTATACGTTATAGGTTATACATTACATGTTATACGTTATACGTTATACGTTATACGTTATACGGTATACGTTATACGTTGTACGTTATACGTTATACGTCATAGGTTATACGTTATACGTTATACGTTATGCGTTATACATTATACGTTATACGTTATACGTTATACGTTATACGTTATACGTTATACGTAATACGTTATATGTTATACGTTATACGTTATACGTTATACGTTATACGTTATACGTTATACGTTATACGTTATACGTTATACGTTATACGTTATACGTTATACATTATACGTTATGCGTTATACGTTATACGTTATACGTTATACGTTATACATTATACGTTATACGTTATACGTTATACGTTATACGTTATACGTTATACGTTATACGTTATACGTTATACGTTATACGTAATACGTTATACGTTATACGTTATACGTTATACGTTATACGTTATACGTTATACGTTATACGTTATACGTTATACGTTTTACGATATACGATATAGGTTATACGTTATACGTTATACGTTATACGTTATACGTTACACTTTATACGTTATACGTTATACGTCATAGGTTATACGTTATACGTTATACGTTATACGTTATACGTTATACGTTATACGTCATACGTTATACGTCATACGTTATACGTTATACGTTATACTTTATACGTTATACGTTATACGTTATACGTTATACTTTATACGTCATACGTTATTCGTTATACGTTTTACGTTATACGTTATACGTTATTCGTTATACGTTATACGTTATTCGTTATACGTTGTACGTTATACGTTATACGTTATACGTTATACGTTATACGTTATACGTTATACTTTATACGTTATACGTTATACGTTATACGTTATACGTTATACGTTATACGTTGTACGTTATACGTTATACGTTATACGTTATACGTTATACGTTATACGTTATACTTTATACGTTATACGTTATACGTTATACGTTATACGTTATACGTTATACGTTATACGTTATTCGTTATACGTTTTACGTTATACGTTATACGTTATACGTTATACATTATACGTTATACGTTATACATTACATGTTATACGTTATACGTTATACGTTATACGTTATACGTCATAGGTTATACGTTATACGTTATACGTTATACGTTATACATTATACGTTATACGTTATACGTTATACGTTATACGTTATACATTATACTTTATACGTTATACGTTATACGTCATAGGTTATACGTTATACGTTATACGTTATACGTTATACGTTATACGTCATACGTTATACGTCATACGTTATACGTTATACGTTATACGTTATACGTTATACGTTATACGTTATACGTTATACATTATACGTTATACGTTATACATTACATGTTATACGTTATACGTTATACGTTATACGTCATAGGTTATACGTTATACGTTATACGTTATACGTTATACATTATACGTTATACGTTATACGTTATACATTATACGTTATACGTTATACATTACATGTTATACGTTATACGTTATACGTTATACGTCATAGGTTATACGTTATACGTTATACGTTATACGTTATACATTATACGTTATACGTTATACGTTATACGTTATACGTTATACGTTATACGTTATACGTTATACATTACATGTTATACGTTATACGTTATACGTTATACGTTATACGTTTTACGATATACGATATACGTTATACGTTATACGTTATACGTTATACGTTATACATTATACTTTATACGTTATACGTTATACGTCATAGGTTATACGTTATACGTTATACGTTATACGTTATACGTTATACGTCATACGTTATACGTCATACGTTATACGTTATACGTTATACGTTATACGTTATACGTTATACATTATACGCTATACGTTATACATTACATGTTATACGTTATACGTTATACGTTATACGTTGTACGTTATACGTTATACGTCATAGGTTATACGTTATACGTTATACTTTATACGTTATACGTTATACGTTATACGTTATACGTTATACGTTATACGTTATTCGTTATACGTTTTACGCTATACGTTATACGTTATACGTTATACATTATACGTTATACGTTATACATTACATGTTATACGTTATACGTTATACGTTATACGTTATACGTCATACGTTATACGTTATACGTTATACGTTATACATTATACGTTATACGTTATACGTTATACGTTATACATTATGCGTTATACGTTATACGTTATACGTTATACGTTATACGTTATACATTATACGTTATACGTTATACGTTATACGTTATACGTTATACGTAATACGTTATACGTTATACGTTATACGTTATACGTAATACGTTATACGTTATACGTTATACGTTATACGTTATACGTTATACGTTATACGTTATACGTTTTACGATATACGATATACGTTATACGTTATACGTTATACGTTATACGTTATACTTTATACTTTATACGTTATACGTTATACGTCATAGGTTATACGTTATACGTTATACGTAATACGTTATACGTTATACGTTATACGTTATACGTTATACGTTATACGTTATACGTTATACGTTTTACGATATACGATATACGTTATACGTTATACGTTATACGTTATACGTTATACTTTATACTTTATACGTTATACGTTATACGTCATAGGTTATACGTTATACGTTATACGTTATACGTTATACGTTATACGTCATACGTTATACGTCATACGTTATACGTTATACGTTATACTTTATACGTTATACGTTATACGTTATACGTTATACTTTATACGTTATACGTTATTCGTTATACGTTTTACGTTATACGTTATACGTTATACGTTATACATTATACGTTATACGTTATACATTACATGTTATACGTTATACGTTATACGTTATACGTTATACGTTATACGTTGTACGTTATACGTTATACGTTATACGTTATACGTTATACGTTATACGTTATACTTTATACGTTATACGTTATACGTTATACGTTATACGTTATACGTTATACGTTATACGTTATTCGTTATACGTTTTACGTTATACGTTATACGTTATACGTTATACATTATACGTTATACGTTATACGTTATACGTTATACGTTGTACGTTATACGTTATACGTTATACGTTATACGTTATACGTTATACGTTATACTTTATACGTTATACGTTATACGTTATACGTTATACGTTATACGTTATACGTTATACGTTATTCGTTATACGTTTTACGTTATACGTTATACTTTATACGTTATACGTTATACGTTATACGTTATACGTTATACGTTATACGTTATACGTTATTCGTTATACGTTTTACGTTATACGTTATACGTTATACGTTATACATTATACGTTATACGTTATACATTACATGTTATACGTTATACGTTATACGTTATACGTTATACGTCATAGGTTATACGTTATACGTTATACGTTATACGTTATACATTATACGTTATACGTTATACGTTATACGTTATACGTTATACATTATACTTTATACGTTATACGTTATACGTCATAGGT